>NC_059370.1:18481467-18696467 GCF_019703515.2 Myxocyprinus asiaticus | reverse complement strand
AAAAAGCTACGTCTGTATTCGGTGAACTAAGTCGCTGGAAGTGAATTCTGGATGCATTTCAGAATTATTTCAACTCCTGATGATGTCATGTTTGAGGGACGTTCTGTTGTGTGCCTCATCCAATAGCAGTTGAGAGCTCGATCCTTTAGTGAGCAAGGCTTCATGGATCTGTAGTCTGTTTTGGACTACCTTTGTTTGATTTTGGCGCGATTTTTATCAGTAAAATTTACGACTTAGAAGGTGGGGCTTGAGTTATGTTTTTATGACTGTTAGGCTTGCCTTTGTCTTCTATCTGAATACATGAGGCCCAACACTTTGGTGTGGTGCTTGGGATCATTGTCATGCTGAAAGGTGAATTTCCTCCCAAGCTTCAGTTTTATAGCAGACTGAAGCAGGTTTTCTTGCAGTATTTCCCTATATTTTGCTCCATCCATTCTTCCTTCAATTCTAACGAGATGCTCAGTCCCTGCTGATGAGAAGCATCCCCACAGCATGATGCTGCCACCACCATACTTCACTGTAGGGATGGTGTGTCTTGAGGCATAGGAAGTGTTAGATTTGCACCACACATAGCGCTTTGAGTTTTGGCCAAAAAGCTCTATCTTGGTCTCATCTGACCATAAAACCTTCTCTCACATCGCAGCTTGGTCACTCACCTGCTTTCTGGCAAACTCCAGATGTGCTTTCAGATGGTACTTTTTGAGTAATGGCTTCTTTCTTGCCACCCTCCCATACAGGCCAGCATTATGCAGTGCTCTTGATATGGTTGACTGGTGCACCATTACTCCACTCCCAGCCACTGAACTCTGTAGCTCCTTCAAAGTGATTATTGGCCTCACTGTGGCTTCTCTCACAAGTCTCCTTTTTATTAGAGCGCTGAGTTTTGACAGACAGCCTTTTCTTGGCAGTGCCTGGGTGGTGTGGTGCAGCTTCCACTTCTTGATTATTGATCCAACTGTGCTCACTGGGATATTCAAACATTTGGATAGTATTTTGCACCCATTCCCTAATCTATGCATTTTTATTACTTTATCTCTAACTTCTGTGGAATGCTCTTTGGTATTCATTTTCCTTCAGATTCACAGCCTGACAACAAAGCATTTTTATCCAGAAACTGTGATTGCAACTTTAATGATTCACAGGTGGATGCCAATGGTAAAGTAATTGTGTCCTCATTAGGGCAATTTCTTTCATCAGTGTAACCTGGCAGCTTCCACAGCACAGGGGTTGAATACTTATGCAAGCAAGATATTTCAGTTTTTTTTTATTATTTTTTTTTAATTATATTCCCCAACATAAAACCAATATCACCTAACAATAATTGATTTTGAGTTCCAATGTTTTAAAATAAAATATCAAACAGAATGAAATTTAATTGCACCATTTGTAATTCAGTAATATGAGATAATTGGTCAGGGGTCTGAATACTTTTGCAAGGCACTGTATATATACACATACATATACATATACATATATAAACTCAGCAAAAAAAGAAACATCCCTTTTTCAGGACACTATATTTTAAAGATAATTTTGTAAAAATCCAAATAACTTTACAGATCTTTATTGTAAAGGGTTTAAACAATGTTTTCCATGCTTGTGAATTCAATGAACCATACACAATTAATGAACACGCACCTGTGGAACGGTCGTTAAGACAATAATAGCTTACAGATGGTAGGCAATTAAGGTCACAGTTATAAAAACTTAGGACACTAAAAGACCTTTCTACTGACTCTGAAAAACACCAAAAAAAGATGCCCAGGATCCCTGCTCATCTGCGTGAACATGCCTTAGGCATGCTGCATGGAGGCATGAGGACTGCAATTTATAACCCTGGCCACATCTGCAATGTCCGTACTGTGAGACGCCTAAGACAGTGCTACAGGGAGACAGGAAGGACAGCTGATTGCCCCGCAGTGGCAGACCACATGTAACAACACCTGCACAGGATCGGTACATCCGAATATCACACCTGCGGGACAGGTGCAGGATGGCAACAACAACTGCCCGAGTTACACCAGGAAAGCACAATCCCTCCATCAATGCTCAGACAGTCCGCAATAGGCTGAAAGAGACTGGACTGAGGGCTTGTAGGCCTGTTATAAGGCAGATCCTTACCAGACATCACTGGCAACAATGTCACCTATGGGCACAAACCCACCTTCGCTGGAACAGACAGAACTGGCAAAAAGTGCTCTTTACTGATGAGTCACGGTTTTGTCTCACCAGGGGTGATGGTCGGACTCACGTATATCGTTGAAGGAATGAGCATCACACTGAGGCCTGTACTCTGGAGCGGGATCGATTTGGAGGTGGAGGGTCTGTCATGGTCTGGGGCGGTGTGTCACAGCATCATCGGACTGAGCTTATTGTAATTGCAGGCAATCTTAATACTGTGTTTACAGAGAAGACATCCTCCTCCCTCATGTGGTACCCTTCCTGCAGGCTCATCCTAATATGACCCTCCAGCATGACAATGCCACCAGCCATGCTGCTCGTTCTGTGCGTGATTTCCAGCAAGACAGGATTGTCAGTGTTCTGCCATGGCCAGCGAAGAGCCCAGATCTCAATCCCATTGAGCACGTCTGGGACCTGTTGGATTGGAGGGTGAGGGCTAGGGCCATTCCCCCCAGAAATGTCCAGGAATGTGCAAGTGCCTTGGTGGAAGAGTGGGATAACATCTCACAGCAAGAACTGGCAAATCTGGTGCAGTCCATGAGGAGGAGATGCACTGAAGTACTTAATGCAGCTGGTGGCCACACCAGATACTGGCTATTACTTTTGATTTTGACCGAAAGTCAAAATCAAAAGTCCCCCCTTTCAAGGACACGTTATTCCATTTCTGTTAGTCACATGGCTGTGAAACTTTTTATGAAATGTTTATGTCTTAGTTGTAGAATCATTTTATGTTCATACAAATATTTACATATTTACACGTTAAGTTTGCTGAAAATAAAAGCAGTTGAAAGTGAGAGTTTACATACATATATACACATATATATATATATATATATATATATATATATATATATATATATATATATATACACACACACACACACACACACACTACTGGTCAAAAGTTTTGAAACACTTGACTGAAATGTTTCTCATGATCTTAAAAATCTTTTGATCTGAAGGCATATGATTAAATGTTTGAAATTAGTTTTGTAGACAGAAATATAATTGTGCCACCATATTATTTTATTTCATTATAAAACTAAAATGTAATAAAAAAAAAAAAAAAAAAGGTTTTTGAAATTGATGACTTGAACCAAATAATAAAGAAAAGCAGCCAATAAGTGCCCAACGTAGATGGGAACTCCTTCAATACTGTTTAAAAAGCATCCCAGGGTGATACCTCAAGAAGTTGGTTGAGAAAATGTCAAGAGTACGTGTCTGCAAATTCTAGGCAATGGGTGACTACTTTGAAGATGCTAAAACATAACACAGTTTCTATTTATTTTGGATTTTGTTTAGTCACAACATAATTCCCATAGTTCCATTTGTTATTCCATAGTTTTGATGACTTTACTATTATTCTAAATGTGAAAAATAAATAAATAAAATATATATAAATAAAATAAAGAATGAGTAAGTGTTTCTAAACTTTTGACCGGTAGTGTATATACACATATACAGGTGCATCTCAATAAATTAGAATGTCGTGGAAAAGTTCATTTATTTCAGTAATTCAACTCAAATTGTGAAACTCGTGTATTAAATAAATTCAGTGCACACAGACTGAAGTAGTTTAAGTCTTTGGTTCTTTTAATTGTGATGATTTTGGCTCACATTTAACAAAAACCCACCAATTCACTATCTCAAAAAATTAGAATACATCATAAGACCAATAAAAAAAAACATTTTTAGTAAATTGTTGGCCTTCTGGAAAGTATGTTCATTTACTGTATATGTACTCAGTACTTGGTAGGGGCTCCTTTTGCTTTAATTACTGCCTCAATTCGGCGTGGCATGGAGGTGATCAGTTTGTGGCACTGCTGAGGTGGTATGGAAGCCCAGGTTTCTTTGACAGTGGCCTTCAGCTCATCTGCATTTTTTGGTCTCTTGTTTCTCATTTTCCTCTTGACAATACCCCATAGATTCTCTATGGGGTTCAGGTCTGGTGAGTTTGCTGGCCAGTCAAGCACACCAACACCATGGTCATTTAACCAACTTTTGGTGCTTTTGGCAGTGTGGGCAGGTGCCAAATCCTGCTGGAAAATGAAATCAGCATCTTTAAAAAGCTGGTCAGCAGAAGGAAGCATGAAGTGCTCCAACATTTCTTGGTAAACGGGTGCAGTGACTTTGGTTTTCAAAAAACACAATGGACCAACACCAGCAGATGACATTGCACCCCAGATCATCACAGACTGTGGAAACTTAACACTGGACTTCAAGCAACTTGGGCTATGAGCTTCTCCACCCTTCCTCCAGACTCTAGGACCTTGGTTTCCAAATGAAATACAAAACTTGCTCTCATCTGAAAAGAGGACTTTGGACCACTAGGCAACAGTCCAGTTCTTCTTCTCCTTAGCCCAGGTAAGATGCCTCTGATGTTGTCTGTGGTTCAGGAGTGGCTTAACAAGAGGAATACGACAACTGTAGCCAAATTCCTTGACATGTCTGTGTGTGGTGGCTCTTGATGCCTTGACCCCAGCCTCAGTCCATTCCTTGTGAAGTTCACCCAAATTCTTGAATCAATTTTGCTTGACAATCCTCATAAGGCTGCGGTTCTCTCGGTTGGTTGTGCATCTTTTTCTTCCACACTTTTTCCTTCCACTCAACTTTCTGTTAACATGCTTGGATACAGCACTCTGTGAACAGCCAGCTTCTTTGGCAATGAATGTTTGTGGCTTACCCTCCTTGTGAAGAGTGTCAATAATTGTCTTCTGGACAACTGTCAGATCAGCAGTCTTCCCCATGATTGTGTAGCCTAGTGAACCAAACTGAGAGACCATTTTGAAGGCTCAGGAAAACTTTGCAGGTGTTTTGAGTTGATTAGCTGATTGGCATGTCACCATATTCTAATTTTTTGAGATAGTGAATTGGTGGGTTTTTGTTAAATGTGAGCCAAAATCATCACAATTAAAAGAACCAAAGACTTAAACTACTTCAGTCTGTGTGCATTGAATTTATTTAATACACGAGTTTCACAATTTGAGTTGAATTACTGAAATAAATGAACTTTTCCACGACATTCAAATTTATTGAGATGCACCTGTACATATACATACAAATATACATACACACACATACATACATACATATACACCCTTCTCTCTCTGTGCATATGTACGCGTCAGACAGACTGACAAATTGCAGCCTTTGTAGCGATAATGGTTTCTGCAGAGTGGATTTCTCCTCAGATATATTGATCAGTTCCAGATATTGTATTGATTTTGATTTACAAATATTTGTAATGAACCAGTATTGATTTTGATTACAATTCCAACTTTATAGTTCCTAAACAGACATTTTAGACCACAGACCTAATATACAGTAGGAACTGCTGAGCATAGAACTCAAACTTATAATATATTAATTTAAATATTGTACATTTATTATTATATTAATATATTATAAATATTATTTTTACTTATATAAAATACAAGGCACATTAGCAAATTATATTTTAGCTGCTCTTTTTAATAATTCCTGCATTGAGGAGGCCTCAGAAAGAGCAAAAATAAATGTCGTGAAAATAATTGTTTACTCGGGTAGCTCTCTGTCACACACACAAACACACATTTATTTACTCTGCAACAAAGATAAAAGGCAAACATTGTATTGTAGCTTTGCAGTGGTGTTCTACCACTAAACAGTTTCTTGTTTGCAGTATAATTTAATGACAACCTACAAAGGATGTTACAAAACAATATCAGCATCTCAAACATTTTTGTTTTCCTAATTAAAAATAGATTATCTTTGAGTCTGACATTTATTCTAAACATCGTCACTGACTGTTTTGTGGCTTAAATAAACTGATGTAAAAATCAATAATCCTTTATGACACAACAATGTTTTGTTTATGGCCAAGTATATGAGCTGGAGGCTGGCTGATCAATAACAGTGAATCAGAGCAAGACGATGTTAATGTTACATTCTCTTTGTTTCATCCGGCGGTAAACTTGAACAATAATACTAATCTTTACTTACAAATCAAGAACACATGCTTTTGTTGATCATAACTTGTGTATTATGTTTTAAACTGTTCCGGTTGTTCAGTCTAGATTTTTGTTTTTTTTCCAAAACAAAAGATTATATTTGTTTTCCTGTCAGTCTTGTTGTCTGGTGCATTATTCGAATGTGATTCTCATTTGTAAATGTCAAAACCAACATCCATAAAGTGTTTATATATGGTCTTTAAAATTAATGGGTGTCATTTCAGGGAGACATTAAAAGAGATATAGTTTTGATTTAAAATCGTGTGTGTGTGTGTGTGTGTGTGTGTGTGTGAGAGAGAGAGAGAGAGAGCGAGTGAGTGAGTGAGTGAGTGAGTGAGTGAGTGAGTGAGAGAGAGAGTCCAGCAATTGTGTCAGTTCATAGATCCTTTTAAGCTGCTGTTTGCAGAATAACGATCAGAGAGGATGTCTCATGATTCCTCTTAGTTTAATTTTAAGCATAGAAATTGGTTATAAAACAGAACAAAGAAGTCATAGTGTTGTAATTATGTGTTGTCCACTGCAATTAAGGGGGTTTCTTGAGGGAGTCTGCTTTAGCTCCGTGTCTTGATAATGAGTTTTAGGTCGGCCGTGTCAGTCATGCGACGACCACTAACATGAGGTTTTTCTGGTCTTACCACAGGAACTAGAAGGGGGTGTAAAAAAAGTCGCCACTTGGGTTTAAATAAGCAGATACTTAAGAGCCTATGATTGGATCATTATTGCATTGATTAATATGTTTCAGCTGGCAACAATTCTTTTAACCCTATAACAATTTCGTGTTTCTTTGGACACAAAACAAGCTATACATCTGTTAGGGAGGATCACTAGCATTAACACGTTTAAACCATTTAAGAAAAAAAAAAAAAAGACTACATAGAAATGAAATATAGAGTTCAAGAGAATCAAAGTACGGTAGCATACAAAGCAGACTGTGAAACCTGTAGCATTAATATACAGTTCAATATTGCTGAAGATGACAAAGGTATGAGAGTTCGATAAGTGTAAGGGCCTTATCTGATAATGTGAAATCCAGTGATGATGAAAATACATATAGTCAAACATATAATCCTTCCACTTGAGACAGATCCCAGTGTAAATTTAATAATCCACATCATGTAGGCTCTCCCAAAATGGGATGTGCTGAAGAAGACTTTACAGAGCGGTCAGACTCTGCTGTCATCAATACAAGATCTCAGATAAAAATGTATGCAACTCTGGACAGAAATAAATGTTGTAACGTGCATAAGTTTGTTGGGCCTTATGTATTCAGATAGAAGACAAAGGCAGGCCTAACAAAGGCAGTTGTAAAAACCTAACTCAAGCCCCCACATTCCAAGTCGTAAATCTTACTGATAAAAATCGTGCCAAAATCAAACAAAGGGAGTCCAAAACAGACTGCAAATCCCATGAAGCCTTGCTCACTAAAGGATCGAATTCTCAACTCCTATTGGATGAGGCACACAACAGAACGTCCCTCAAACATTACATCATCAGGAGTTGAAATACCTCTGAAATGTTTTCGTGGTTTGCTTCCAGCGACTTTGCTTGCAGTGTGTGGATGCAGTTCAGCGCTGCTCTCACGTGCAACCTCGTGGCACAAGGAAGTAACGTCCGACTTGAAACTGTAGCCATACAATCTCCATCTCGCTGGACGAGTTGAGATTACTCTGTGTTCAACCGAACACTCTAACGGATCCGAAGGAGACCGCCGAGCAATTCGCATCTTCATCCGTTTGCCTACAGAAGTGAAGAGATTAAAGATTTCTCTTCCATCTTCAATCAAGTTGACATTTCTGAGTTCTCCGCCAGCCCGCCGAGAATCAACAGCCGTACCGCCCGCCGACAGAGCGAGGAAACGGCCTCCTGTCATCACACGAGCCTCAAGGAACCAGGTCAGAGTTAAAGGACGGAGGAAAACACATTCTACCTGTGTCCTCATGCGATTCAAGTAAGAGGTTTACATCTGGGCAGAGATAGAATATTATAGTGTGTTATTCTTGTGTTTCAAGGTTTTTGCTTGTACAGTTTACGGACCGCCATGTCCGCTCATTATTAATACTCAGGGTATTAATTATCACAAATTTGTTTTGCTGTATTGTGGTCCAACCAAATTGGATTGTTGTGCAATTTCGCCATCACGGGTGAGACAGCAACTGAGTTCATCCATTAAAGAGTCAAATAACGCGGGACTGTTTACGAGCCGTCCACCGCGTCTCTGAGCGATGAACTAACAGCTGTTTTCTCTCCCACGATCGCGAAATCGGCTTTAGGTCTGTCACTTCTCTCTCTCGTACTAACCACACACGCACGCGACCCCTCACAAACATTCTGGCACACATTTTTGGCTCGTAGATAGCTTAAATGCTAAAGCCCAGCTTTGTCCCTAAGCTATCGTACAAGCGGATACTCGCGGTAACTGGTAGACGCCATCTCCGCCCCCATTCACGGTCATATTCCCTGGCCGGAAGTCTCGCGTGACATACTCTCCACGAGAGTCACGTCCACCATTTTGTGCGCGTCCCTTCTTACACACACACACACTGTCACACACACACCTTATTTGTTATAGGATTATTTTTATTTCCATATCTAATCATATCACTGTTTAGTTTGTAGTTGTAAGTCAGAAGTTTATTGACTGCATTGTATTAATTATTTATTGATATTACTACATAAATAAACTTTGTTTATATTACAAAGAGAAGTGTTTTGGTTTGTTTTGCATATGCCTGTGTCATGCTGACGGGATGTCAGTGCTCGGATTCAAACCTTCATTCATTGTTTTTTTTTTTTTTTTTTTTCGGAAAATCGATATTCTTCGGATGTCGATTTTCCTAAGAAAACAATCTAATATTGAGACTGTTTTACTATCTGGTTATTAGTCCCTGATTTCAGGGTGGTGCCCCATCAGTGTTAATCCTTATTAATATTCTATTGATTTTTGATAATTGATAATTATCTTTGATGGTTGTTGAATTTGAATGATCAATAAGCTAGTGTTAATTTTAATTAATGTTTCATCGATGTTAACAATTAACGATTATCTTTGATAATTGTTGATTTAAAGGATTAAAAAAGCTAACATTGATTCTCATCAATGTTCTATTGATTTTAATAATTAATAATTATCTTTGATAATTAATGAGTTAGATTAAATTGATTAATTTAAATATTAATTAATAACTACAGAAATAATTATTAATTATTTCTGATAGTAACACTGATCTAAACAACCAGTAAAGCCCTACAAGTTTGTCGAAACAATGCCACAACGAATGTACGCCATAATCAAAGCTAAAGGCGGTATGCACCTTCTTTTTTTTTTTTTTTTTTTTTTTTTGGCCAGGCAGTGTGTATATATATATATATATGTGTGTGTGTGTTTGGGCCCATTAAGAGAATCTCAGGCTTTGCCAGGAAACCCTCATTAAGCATTAATTCATCTGCATATCTTATTTCTAAAAAAGAGGATTGATTTTTACTTAGTGCAGCAGACCATAAATAATTCTTATTTCAAATATTATTATTATTTTTTTTTTTAGTTTTTCTTGTTTTCTTTTTTGAGTGAAAGACTCTTTGTGGGTGTGTACAACTTTTGCTGAGTATAGGAGCCACTATAATAATAAAACACATTTTCAAAGTCTTTGTCAATGTGTGCCACATCTCCTTGAACACAATAAGGCATGGCAGACTTGTTTTCTATTGGTCTGGCTATGAACAGCAGTCGATCAATTGTGTTTGGACGAACAGGCAAAGATGGGACAATGAGGTCAAGGTTAACCATCTTACTGTAATGGTTACGTTAGAAGTGAGGGTGTATGAAACTTCCTCCCCTTTACCAACATTCTGTAAGTCTACCCAGGCTCCTTAGTTCTTCTCTCTCTGCCCTCATAAATTTCTTATGAGTTGAAGTTGGAATTGTGTGTTCTTGTCCATCTGTATGTATGTGTGAAGTGTAAATGAAAAATATGCTAAGCATATCCTGTGAGGCCAGCTCTCTTTTATTTTTTTATTTTTTATTTTTTTTAAATCTTTTAATTTATTTTATTTTATTTATTTTTTTAAGGTAAGTGGAAATCAATTGTTAATTTGGTAACACTTTACAAAAAAGTTGTATACTGTACGTTAACAAGGTTAGTTCTCTCAAAAATGAAAATTCATAATTTAATCAACTTTATGTTGTTCAAAACCTGTATGAACACAGAAGGAGATTGCAAAATATTAACTTTAGGGCGAGTTACTTTATGATACCTAATGTTTAAACTAATGTTAGCCTATACAACTGTTAATAATTAAAGAAAGGTAGTTTCAACAGGAGAATTGATTACATTTCTAAAATCATAAGTGTGTCTTTTGATTGTTGGCTATGAGGGCTGATAATTAATTAATAATCAGCTGTATTGTGTCAATTGTTTTTAGTAAAGACACTTGATTTCTAAAAATCAGTTAGCGGCAGCGTTTGATTGATTTTTACTGATTTGTCTGTTATCTAAAGTTCACTCATTTTATTGCTGCCACTGAGATTCTGCCGTTTTCTCTTTTATTAACGGTGAACTGCTCACCCCTTGTCATACCAGTCTCCTCGATTGTGGACCTCTGCCTTTATCGGTGCCAAATCCAACACTTCATCCTCGGGTGAACGGCAAGCAATAACGGCAGGGGGAAATAACGGTGTAATCAAATCCTACGCACAGACCGATCTGCCTCCTGTAACCCTGATGATTCCTTAATTTATTAGAATGGAGCAAAAGTGAAGGCGGGCTGAGAGCCTGAGAAGCCTCGAGAGATGAGCAGGGCACTATAGTGTTTTATTGCTTCGAGTTACCTTTAGAAAAGCCCCTTATCCTTTTGCACTTAGTGTGAAAGGCAACAATTTAAAGGAAAAACTGTTCCTTCTTTTTTCTCTCTATCTCTCTCCCCATGGTGCTGCTATTTTGCTGTGGCCTGATTCTGAGAGTTTTGTACATCATGAATCAAAGTACAAGACCTGTGCACTACGTGGAATGAGTAAAAAGAAACACAAGCTCACACGTTTGCACGCTTATGGGATTACAGATGCAACATATTTTAGGACCCTGTGTAATGTGTTAAGGATATTGAGTTTATGTGCAGCAGATTGCACGAAGAACACAAAAATAGTCAATGATATCAGCAGTCAGTCTTATGCACACACAAAGTGTGTACTTTTATATGTTCTGAGAGTCTTTATAGTCTTTTTAGAATCCCACGTTGACTTCAAGGTTAAAGTAGTGATGGATCTTATCAAAATAGCATAACGCTGTCTGGAATTCCTACACACATGCTTAAGATTGCAACAGACTTTACGCAGGTACATGAAAAGAGGCGCTCCTAGCTACACAAGCTCGATTTTGTGCATAATTACATTTTAAAATGTGTCACACCACAATTCATAACACAACACACAAGTATGTGTTGCAATCTCAATGTTGCCACAATGGGCGCTATAGCAGACATTAGTGTTAACTGTCCGCTTCTATGGTGACGTTTCCCTTTCAAGTTAACTACTGTCATGGCTTTATTACTCTTACTCTTATATCTCACACCGGACTGTCATAAATTATATTATTATTATATTCTCTCTTAACAACTTACTATCAACCGACAGCCTGAATGTCAATACAGTACAATACAACCTACTGTACATTCTATATATACTACTATGCTGCATTGCGAGCTCCGACACAACATACACACCGTAAACCGGACTTCACATTCCTCAATGCTGACCCGCTGTTTACAAACACGCAAGCGGAGCCCTTTGTCTGGGCAGCACGGCCGCGGAAACGCAGGAGGAAAAGGGGAAACAGAGCCGGCGTTCTCATCAGAGTAAGACGCCGCGCAAATCGACCCCCGCTACCCACTATTCTACTGGCAAATGTTCAGTCTCTGGATAACAAGCTCTGCGAGCCGAAAGCGTGGATCTTTTTCCAACAAGATACAAGTGACTGCTGCATTATCTGCCTAACAGAAACTTGGATGTCTGCGGAGATTCCAGACTCAGCCATTGAACCCGCAGTGTTCTCCGTGCACCGAGCGGACAGAGCGAAAGACCTCTCAGGTAAAAGCAGAGGTGGTGGTGTATGTTTTATGGTCAATAAAATCCTGGTGTGATCAGAGGAATGTACATTCTATCAAGTCTTTCTGCTCTCCTGATCTGGAATTTCTTATGCTTCTGTGTCGACCATTCTGGCTACCGAGGGAATTCACAGCTGTCATTATCACTGCTGTGTACATTCCCCCACAAGCCGACACAGACCGGGCACTCAAGGAACTGTATGGGAGTATAAGTGAGCAGGAAACCGCGCACCCTGAGGCCGCGTTCATTGTGACCGGGGACTTTAATAAAGCCAGTTTAAAATCAGTCGCACCAAAATATCACCAGCACATTCGTTTCAACACACGAGGGGACCGGGTTTTGGACCATTGCTACTCTCTGTTCCGGGATGGCTACAAATCCCTCCCCCGCCCACCATTTGGCAAATCAGACCACTCTTCCATTCTGCTTCTGCCCGCTTACAGGCAGAAATTGAAACAGGAAGCACCCACCCTCAGAACGATCCAGTGCTGGTCGGACCAATCAGATTCTACGCTACAAGACTGTTTTTATCACACGGACTGGGAGATGTTCCGGTCCGCCTCTGATGACGACATCGAGCTTTACGCTGGTAGCGTAATATGTTTCATCAGAACGTGCGTAGAGGACGTCGTTCCGACCAGAACTGTACGAATCTATCCGAATCAGAAACCTTGGATCAATAGCGATGTTCGCGCGGCACTTAATGTGCGGACCTCCGCTTTTAATTCCGGGAATGTGGAGGAGCATAAACAAGCCAGTTATGCCATCAGAAAAACTATCAGAACCGCAAAACGCCAGTACAGGAGTAAGATTGAATGACAGTTTAACACCACCAATTTTAGAAGCATGTGGCAGGGAATTAACATCATCACGGACTATAAAGGGAATAAAAACTCCACCATGAACACCGCTGCCTCTCTACCGGATAAGCTAAATACTTTTTATGCTCGTTTCGAGGGAAATAACACCGCCCTCGCGGAGAGAGCTTTCGCGGCTGAAGCTACAGAGGTTAGTTCACTCTCCGTCTTTGTAGCGGATGTAACACGATCCGCAATATCCGCAAAGCCGCTGGCCCAGACGGCATTCAGGGCCGCATCATCAGAGCGTGCGTGAACCAGCTGGCTGGTGTTTTTACGGACATTTTCAACCTTTCCCTCTCTTTGTCTGTAGTCCCCACATGCTTTAAAACATCCACCATTGTGCCTGTTCCAAAACAATCAAAAATAACTTGCTTAAATGACTGGCGTCCTGTTGCTCTGACCCCCATCATCAGCAAATGTTTTGAGAGACTAATCAGAGATTACATCTGCTCTGTATTGCCACTCTCTCTTGACCTGCTGCAGTTTGCTTACCGCAACAACCGCTCCACTGATGATGCCATTGCATCTACAATACACACTGCTCTCTCCCACCTGGAAAAAAAGAACACTTATGTGAGAATGCTGTTTGTAGACTACAGCTCAGTATTCAACACCATAGTGCCCTCCAAGCTAGATAAGAAACTCCGGGCTCTGGGCTTAAACAGCTCGCTGTGCAGCTGGATCCTGGACTTCCTGTCAAGCAGATGCCAGGTGGTTAGAATAGGCAGCAACATCTCCTCATCACTGACCCTCAACACTGGAGCCCCGCAGGGCTGTGTTCTCAGCCCACTACTGTATTCCTTGTACACACATGACTGTGTGGCAACACATAGCTCCAATGCCATCATTAAGTTTGCTGATGACACGACGGTGGTAGGTCTGATCACTGACAATGATGAAACAGCCTACAGAGAGGAGGTACACACTCTGACACACTGGTGTCAGGAGCACAACCTCTCCCTCAACATCAGTAAGACAAAGGAGCTTGTGGTGGACTTCAGAAGAAAAAACAGAGAACACAGTCCCATCACCATCAATGAAGCACCAGTGGAGAGAGTCAGCAGCTTCAAGTTCCTGGGTGTCCACATCACTGAGGAACTCACATGGTCCATCCACACTGAAGTCGTTATGAAGAAGGCTCATCAGCGCCTCTTCTTCCTGAGACGGCTGAGGAAGTTTGGAATGAACCGCCACATCCTCACACGGTTCTACACCTGCACTGTGGAGAGCATCCTGACTGGCTGTATCTCCGCCTGGTACGGCAATAGCACCGCCCACAACCGCAAAGCACTGCAAAGGGTGGTGCGAACTGCCAGACACATCATCGGAGGTGAGCTTCCCTCCCTCCAGGAAATATATACAAGGCGGTGTGTGAAAAAGGCTCGGAGGATCATCAGAGACTCCAGCCACCCGAGCCATGGGCTGTTCTCACTGCTACCATCAGGTAGGCGGTATCGCAGCATCAGGACCCGCACCAGCCGACTCCATGATAGCTTCTTCCCCCAAGCAATCAGACTTTTGAACTCTTGATCTCCCACGATCAAAATACATCAGCACTGCACTTTATTACCCTTACTCTTATATCTCACACCGGACTGTCATAAATTATATTATTATTATTATATTATGTTCTCTCTTAACAACTTACTATCAACCGACAGCCTGAATGTCAATACAGTACAATACTGTACATTCTACATATATATACTTTTTTATATATTTTTATTTTTTATTTTTATTGAATAACGTGTATCTATATAGTGCGTATTGTATACTGTACAGTGTATGTTATTATTTGTATACTGTTGAGTGTAATTATGTGTATAACAGATGTTTAAATTGTGTTGTGTTAATTTGATGTTATTGTAAATTGGTATATGTCTCATCACTGTCACGACTGCTATGTTGATCGGAACTGCACCCAAGAATTTCACACACCATTGCACTTGTGTATATGGCTGTGTGACAATAAAAGTGATTTGATTTGATTTGATCTGGCAGGACAATAGTTTGAAGAGAGTATTGTGAGCAAGTCTATTAAAGTCAGTACATTTAAAGAAACTGACATGAATAATAAAACATTCATTTTAGTGGCTGAGATTTTTTATGGTAAATTTTGGTTATTTTTGAAGGAGGTTTGTTACTGCCATAGTAACGCGAGAACATGCTCAACCAGACCGTGTGCCGGCAATGCGTTGGCCAAGAGTTCCCATGTACTTGAACTTGCAGTATTTTTATTTATTTTATTATTATTATTTTTTGTATTTATTTTTTTTCATAGTGTCACCGACATTTTTTAGTGGTTAGCACTGTCAACTCACAGCATGAAGGTCCCGGGATCGAGTCCCGGCTCAAGTAGGCCTTTCTGTGTGGAGTTTGCCTGTTGTGCATCCTTGTGTTCACGTGGGTTTCCTCTGGGTGCTCCGGCTTCCCCCTCAAGTCCAAAAACACACAGATTAAGTAAACTGGAGACTCTAAATTGCCCTGTATCTGTGAGTGAGAGTCCCCCAGCCACAGGGGTTGCGTCAGGATGGTCATCCGGCCTAAAACTTGTGCCAACTGAAAATATGCGGATCATGTATGTCGACCCCTAACGGGAGCAGACAAAAGAAGAAGTGTCACCTACTTTAAAAATACTACAGGCTTTTGTGGGCTCAGTGTTGGCAGCTGGTCTTTAATCGGGTGTAGGCATGAAATACGCCATCATACAGGCCTGAGGTGAAGAATTATTGAGTGGGTGTAAAGATCAGACTCTGGATAATATCATCGCTAATTAGGTTTATTGTTTGTCTCAGGTCCAGAGCACCACATGGGTCAGGATCAGACTGGTCCTGAGAGAGAGGGGAGAGAGACTAAAAGGAGACTTATAAATTATTTAGCTGAGTCTGAGCATCTTCAGGAGCTTTAGTTGTTCTGACTATGCTGGTGTGTGTAACAAAACCACAACAATGATTCTTACCTTATTCATGAAAAGAGCTTAGATTTGCCCTCATCTGGTGTAGGCTAGTCTCCAAAAGCCAGACCTTTGATTTAGCGGCATAAGGTCTGATCCAAACTGCACCAGGTTTTGGCCAAAAACAGTCCACTTAGACAGGAAAAAACTGTCTAACCATCATCTATAGCATTTAAACTACAGTTTAGGGGCAAGGTTATTTGAAGTAGATTATTCCATAATAAGCCTAGCATGAAAAACTTTTTATTTTTTAATTGAAACATCTTGGTTACAAATGAAACCTTGGTCCCCTGAGAGGGAACGAGACATTGAGTAATGATGTAATTGGGACTACATCAGTGGTCTCATGTGGTCTGAAGCCTGTACACAATCACGGAAATGTATTGGCTGATGGCGCTTAAGCGACAGCCATAGGGAGCCACGTCATGGTCTCTATATAGACGAGCGCTTAGCGACATCTCGCCAGATTTTCTGTAAAAGCCACGAGGCTATGCAGCATCTAGAGAGTATGGCCAGCTACGCAACATCTCGTTCCCTCTCAAGGAACCAAGGTTATGTTTGTAACCGAACATAGATGTTGCGTAATGACGCAATTGGGCAGTTTAGGCAAATAGCCCAAACAAAGTCTCAGCATGACCCTACATAATCTTAGTGCAAAATCCATGCACAAGGGATTGATGCAAATCACCAACCCTCTTAAACGAAGCCAATGTTAATAACAGGCCGTTTTGAGAGTCAGAAATGTATCAGATACTGATGTTAAAGTCTCGAACAGAACAGCCGAGAGCTACTCTAACACCATAGGTAAATCCAATAAAGGGACGTGGATGGGTCTAAGCCTGCGTGCTCTGTGCATAAAACAAATACAAGAGAATGTCTTCCAATAGAAACTCCTTTCACCAGCGCATGCTCAGTCGCTATAGTGGCCACGTAAAATGTAAGCATTGCTGGGGTAACCCCAGCCCCAAAACGCTCTTGCAAAAAAATCCTACACTGAACCAACTGGGCAGTGGACTGGATCCTCACTCCACGCTGTGCAACAAGAGGTATAAATATGCCATTTAAATGTGTATAACCTTCTTGTTGATGGAGTTCTAGCATTTAAGGTGCTATCAACCACAGCGGGGGATAAACCATCATTCAAAAGATGGCCTGTTGAGGGGCCAAACCCATAATTTCCATACCTCAGGCCGAGGGTGCCAAATGCTGCCCCGCGCCTGAGACAGCATGTCCATTCTGACTGGAATCTCCCAAGGCATTCTCTCCAGAAGAGAGACCAAAGTCGAAAACCATACTTGAGATGGCCAATACTGCACCACTAACAGAAGCCGAACACAATCCTCCCGAACCCTCTGCAGAACCGAGTACAGCAGGTTGATTGGTGGAAACACATAAAGATGCACTGTGTGACCACTGATGTGCCAGTGCATTGATGCTGTAAGGGGGTTCAGTGGAAAGGAGGAGGCGAGAACCGGCTTAATAATATAAATAATAATTTAATAAACAATTTAAACAAAACACACAACCAAAAACACACAGTACAGCTGCCTGCAATTCTCTCTCTCTCGAACTGTCGTCCCCAGCCGCCTTTATCCCTCGCGCGCCCCATCAGGCTGATTGGGGACCGGGTGTGTCTCATTCCAGCCCGGCCCCGCCCTCCTCGGCTCTACAGATGCCCAGCAGTGCCGGGAGCAAAAGAGAGAAAACCAGAGGGGACAGTGTGATGTCTTGCTTGAGGCAAACATGTCCACTTCTGCTCTGCCGAACCTCATCCTGATTTGTTCTACAATTTGTGGGTGTAATGTCCATTCTCCAGGCATCAGGACCTGTCTGGACAGGTGATCCGCCCCCAAATTCAATCGGCCCGGAACAAGTACTGCTTGTAGAGACAGCACATTGGCCTGTGCCCACAGAAGAATGGGACGTACCAGCCTTAACATGGCATGAGAGCACACCCCTCTTTGACGGTTGATGTAGCCACCACAACCTGTTGTCCAATCAGGTGAGGACATGACTGCCCCGAATTTCCAGAAGGAAAAACCTCAAAGCCAACAGCACTGCTAGCATCTCCAGACAGTTTATGTGCCAATTCAGCTGCTGACCCATCCATACACCTTGAGCAGGATGGTTTTTTTACACAGCGCCCCAACACATAGAGGAGGTGTCTGTCGTTATCACCTTGCGGTGACACACCTGTCCCAACAGAACACCCATCTGCAGAAAGTGGTTCCGTTTCTATGGTAACAGAGCTTGGTAGCACCCACGCATCACTCTGATGGGACGAAACGCATGCGTCAGTGGTTGAAGTCCCTTTACGGAGTTCATCCAACACTGAAAAGGTCTCATATGCAACACACTTCGGGGAATGACAGCGGATGCCCTTGAGAGCAAGCAGGTTTGCCACAATGGCCCCAGCCTTATTATGGGGGAATAGAGTGTGACCTTTATGAAAGTGTTATTTTTGCACACTTGAGCTTATTATACATCGAATTCTGTAATTTCTGTACAAGACCCTTGGCCATGGGGACAGAGGCCGAATTTGATCAGGCAAATATAAAGAATGGGTCACTCTGAATGTATTTACAGCAAATAATGCCAGATAACCATCTTCCCTAGCATTAGAACGGGGAAGAATGTATGAACATGGGAAAGAAATTAACAGAGGCTGGATTCGGAATGAGAGGTTTCTTTCTTTTTTTTTTACTTGCTCCCCAGCGTAAGTCATGGGGAAAACTGAGCCATAACCTACCTTTAATAGTCGAAGTTTGGTAACAATTGGCCTCAATAGGAACATTTTGATGCCATTTGGCCCCCATAGGAGAATTTTGATACCAATTTGCCTCCAAATTATTATGACCGAATGGTTTCTTATGACCTGGTCAATCATCCATAGACGCTAAATCTCGAGTGAGCCCACTGATGTAGTCCCAATTGCGTCATCATGCAACATCGATGTTTCCTGGAAAGGGAACCACAAAATGCGGAAAGCGGAAAATATAGTCAAACCTGGTCTCATAGAAACATGTTACTGTACCTACATTTTTGCAAAAGAGTGGCTCACTGTACGTATTGTGGCACTTTCCTGGCCAAATGAACACTATGGGCGCTAAAACAACAGTGACTTCACTTTCACACAAATTACAAGTGAAAAGGCAGATTAACAGTTTGTAAAAACTCTTTTTGCTCTATTCTTCACATAATGCTATCTCATGACATATAAGCACCTTTTCTTTAGTGGATAACCAGGCCCAAACTGAATCTGCTGACTTATTTATTATTATTGTATTTTCTGCACTAATTTTGATTAAAAAATGTTTTATCAGAATTCTGCAGAAGGGATTTAAACATAGTAAAATGTGTCTAATGTTGCTGAGAGTACTATTCCATAATGATAGAGCATAAACCTCAGTTTATGAGAAAATGTAACTTGATAATAGAGCAACTCAGTAGAAATTTCACCTCAGAACTGCTGCGATAGGTGTAAGAACCCAGGTAATGGCTATCATTTTGCAAAAATGTCACCACAGGGCTGAAAGATAAAAAAAAATAAAATAATAATTCTACATATATACACACACACAAACACATATATATATATATATATATATATATATATATATATATATATATATATATGATTCTGATTTTATATGTGATATGATTATTGTAAAGAACTTCACAGCAGAAGGAAAGGAGAACACAGGGAAGCGGGTTTTCCAGGCTCAGGTAAGACTTTTAATCAGCCACTTCAGTGCTTTTCAAACTCATCAGCTTCACAGGCACGTAGTTACTTAAACACATCAGTTTCACAAACACAATAGATTAAATGCTACAGCTTCAGAAGCACTGTGGCCTTCCTTGTGCCACACTCTCTCTCTCTCCTCTGGTGGTGCTCTGGTTGCTTATATGCCGCTCTCCCCATGCTCACTGGAATTAGAGACAGGTGTTAAACATAATCTAGCTCAGGTGCAAGCGCCCTTACTACTCTCTCCCTCTCCGGACAGACGCTTGACCACGCCCCTGCTGCCACAATTATTAACATAAAAATATTTTTTTTTTTAAAAACTAAAATTAAGTCATGGAAATACTGTTTAAGAAAGGGTGTTCACATCTGAGACCAGACTTAAAGAAAAATAAAGAAACATAGAGGGGGATAAAACAGATTCACACTTTACATTGTATCTGTTTACTGTTTACCTGTTTTTGTTCACTTTGTGATAGGGTCTCAGCCCACTTTTCATCATTCATTTTTGAAACCAAATATTAAGTTATTTTTCTGAAATTATTGGAAAATGGAAATACATTTTTGTACAAATAAAATTATAATTATTATTATTATTATTATTATTATGAAGCACGAGCATATTTATGTACTAATTTCATGTAATAATATACACTTGCATGTGCCATTGCTTTGTTGACCCTGGTTAAACCCTTAAGCCTTTATTTTGTCAGACATTTTTATTTTGATGGAACATGAAGGAAGACGTTTGTTTGATGTAGAGTTGGCAATGGCCACTACAGATAAAATATCTCATTCACTCTTCTGTCAGCAAAAAACAGGATTTGTGGGGTTACTTTAGATTTGGATATGAACTTTTAGCAGCCAAGCATATTTGGAATTACACAAATGTGAAATTAGTGCATCTAGAGCACAGTAAATTTAACACGCTCAGCTCAGTAGCCTCACGTGTGTTCTGAGTATGTGTAACAGAGAACAGCACTGTGCTCAAACAGTAAGTGTAGTGAGCAATGCGTGCAGACTATTTATTTATTTAATTAAATCACATCACTTCCGGTATGATATGATACAACCTCATATCGTGATTTTGATTTTATTTTGCTTAATCATTCAGCCCTACCACAGTCACATAATTTTCATGAGATCAGGCTCATAGAGTCTGTGATTAGAATTTCTGCCAGTTTAAAAATACAGATTTCACAGACATAACTCGAATAAAGTGGAATAAACAGTTCTGCTTTTTGATATCCAATTTAAGTGCCTTAAACAAAACTCTATATATCTTTTAAAGACTTAATTCCACTAACCCTGCAAACTATGGTAAATCCAGTCATTATTTCATCTTCAAAAGCACTCTTTTTTATGTCATGTAATTTTATATGACTCTCAAAGCACAAATGGTGTGATGATAGCTTTTGTTTATTAGCTATATAAAAGCTGGTACCCAAGTCTGCTAATGTGGATTTAGTCCAGAGCGAACGCTATTGCAGAAATTGTTTTATACATTTTTGTTGAGCGAGGTGGAATATTACCCGCTCTCACTCTCCCAGTGTCAAGAGAGAACTGCGTTTTACTCAAGATTGCTCCAAATTAATTGTTTCATAAGTTGCCATAACATAAACAATTAAATGAGAGCATTTGAGGAGAGTAATCTCACTGAGACTGAAGAAGAGCTTACTTACTCTGAATCATTTGATCAGCTGCTTATAGAAAAAAATCTCTCTCTTTTCTTTTCCTTCTTCATGCATTTCTTATTCAGCATTGAAAAGATGCTTTCTGAGAATTTAAGGCAGCCAAATCAATGTAAAGCTTTAATTATCTCCATTTGTAAGGTAGATATGAAATATGCATTCTTCATACAAACAAAAAATAAATTTTTGTAGAAATTCACAGATGATGAAGGAACCAACTCTTTCTCTCTCTCTCTCTCTCTCTCTCTCTCTCTCTCTCTCTCTCTCTCTCTCTCTCTCTCTCTCTCTCTCTCTCTCTCTTTCTCTTTCTCTCTCTCAAACACACAAATCCAGGTACCAAAGGTCTCAGACACACACTCCCACCTCTGTTGTTTACCTGCCCATTTTCATTCAGCTGGGGGGCTTTTGTGTGTGTGTTGTAAGGAAGAGGACAATACGATTTCAGCAATATGGTCTAAAATGTTAGTCAATGTTTGGAAGAATTAATCCTCACTATCAACTGTATGGGAAGTATTCTAATCATCTTACAAAATGTCTCATAAAAACACTTAAAAGTGTGGTTGTCGCTTGACATAAGAGGCAAGTGTTGAAGGTAATTTGGCATTAATGACTCAATTATAAGAATTTAATAGTGTTTTATAATTGACCTTTGCTTTCAGCCTTTAAGGGTTTTTCCCCCCTTCCTAATGAACCTGAAAGCTGCCTTTAGGGTTCTTTTATCAAGATATATATTAATATCTCAAGAGTACATTTCTCACAATATTGATTCAGGTACAATTGAGGTGCCTTATTGACAAATTGTAAGTGAGACATTTGTATTAAACTAATGTTCTAACCAAGGGCTAATCATCATTAGTGATCGCTTGTCATAAATTTCTGATATGGCTTAATAATTGCGAACTGCTCTGTAACAGCTGGAAACACTCACAAGCCCACGTGTGCTTGGAAAAAATACAACAGTGCTACGTTTTCACTCTGAAGGATGCAGCGCATGCATTTATTTAATTAAATCGTATTCTTTTGAAGTTTAATTATCACATTAGGGGGGATATCTTTCGATAGATAGATAGATAGATAGATAGATAGATAGATCTATTTAAGTCTCACTTTCACAGTAAAATTCAAACTTCACTATTTAAACTTTTTTTTTCCACCTCTCTCTCAAATAGATAAATAACAGGCAGATATTCATCACACACTTGAACGGTTCTGTGTCTTTTGTTTTATTAACGATTTTTTAAAATAAAATAATCTCTCTCACTCCCAGAAATAAAATGCACAGATAACTCAATTTAATTAGCACTGTCATGCCACACCATCTGTCACTGACATCTCTTAACGGAGGTATAATTTTAAACTTTATCGCAACAGAAACCAACGAGAGTGATGAATATGCGAGTAAAATAATTTTATGTTACGTCTCTATTACTTTTGTCCCTGCTGAAAGTGAAACATGTATTAATCTGACAATTACAATTTCATTAAAATCTATAAATGGCCAAGCATTAACAGTAGATAAATGAGCTCATTCGTTTCAGCCACGGAGCTTAGGGAACATTAGGACATGCCCTATTTGTTTCACACACTGTTCATGTGAGCATATAGATGCAAGACCCTGCACTTTACAAGCCCTGAGACCATACAATAAATATATAAATGCCTGTTTAGTGTGCAAGGATGCAATATTGGGGCAAAACATTCATTTTCATAGTCTTTAATAGTGGTACAGTTCTTCACAGGAAGTTGTTCTTACTGTACGGCAGTGCTAGGTACTGGTATATTACTGAGACTCAATCCTTTGTTTGGAAATGTTAGGTTTTAGCTGAAACTGTCTGCATGATAAAACCCTCTCTTAGAAGTTGTGCCTCTAAATTCATCCCCTTTAAAGCAATGCTGCCAGAGCCATCAAAACAACACCTTTGTTACTAAGTCATCATCTTTGAACAATGCATTTTAAGACAATTTCTGACTTCAAATTGCCAGCTCTGAGCAATGTGAGGAATAAGATAGTTTTGCGCAATAAAAAGTTACAGATAGTTTCGGACTGGGAAGAGAAATCGGCCCTGGATTTTGGGGCTGTCCCAAAAGTTGCATATCGCAGCCCCCTTCGGCATATTGCGGCACCATTTTGTGGCCCGTTCGACATAATGCAGCGGCCCATTTCAGCTTATCACCACCCGTTCAAGCTCCCTGTTCAGCCCCGTTTCGCGGCTGGTCCACCGGGAAAAGTCCCAGTTCTCCCTATGGCCAGTGCACCCCTGACTCAGGATACATGCAGACTGAACATTTGGCCGAAATGTTGATTCGCATGCTATAGCAGACCTTCAGCGAGTGCTATGAACCCATAGCGAGTAAACACAAAATGCACTGAAAAACATATTTAGAGGGGGAAATTAGCTGTAACTAAATAACTAAAAATTGTTTATGAAACAATTTCATGCCATTTTTCAATTAATATGAGCATTATTAAATTTTTGTAAGTTGCACTTAATCCAGGCTTTCCAACTTACACTAACTGACCGATAAAGCAAACTCGGCCCAAGCTAGGCGCTGCTTTTCAGTGTCTCACGTCATGAGTAGACTGCATGTTAAAAATACTTCAGCTGTTGGTTTTGATGCCATAAGATAAGACTTTATTAAAAACATAACAAAGTCGAGGTGGTCCATGGAGCATCTGAAATTACACTTCAGAATCATTAATTTTTATACAGTTTGAAATGTATACAATTTTTGCCATTGGACCAATTTTTGCCATTGGAGAGTTTTACCCGTTATTGGGTCATCACCTCTTGCCACTGATCTCGATACCTCTCAGTCCTATTAGCCAATCCTTAATAATTTGGTATCAGTAAACGGATATTTTCTTTTCATGGAGTATCACCTGAGAACCATCACAGCCAATGGAACCATCTACAACTGCTTAAATATGGAGACACTTCAAAACATGGTTATATTCACAAAGCATTATTCAAAATTCAACAATCTATTAAAATTGTCCAAATTAAAAGTAAAAATGCTAAAATTGAACTCATTTACAGATCACTGATTTCCATTCAGGTTGTATTTCTGCTACTTTTAGCAAACGTCACAAAAGACTCTGTATCATGGTGGGGACTAACATCAGAACAAAACAAAATAAAGGGTAGCCTCTGTCAAGCTTCTAGTAAGCTTAATTTAAAAACATCACCTTAATTCAATAATAGTCTCTAGATTGTTTTGAATCCTACATTAAGTGTGTCAGATCAACTTTCAACTGAATCTCTTGTCTTTAGTATAAACACTTAACTTCAAATAGCCCTCTGAATATATAAAATATTTAATCATGAGAAAAGCTGTTTGAACCTTTCCTTCATATCACTGTATCTAACATTATTGTCAAGTCACATATAAAATAAAATAAAATGAAAATAAAATAAAACAATTTAGAGATGTGCCTTTTGCAAACTTCAGAATATGCTCTTGTGTTTCTGTTTCAAGCAGATACTTACACTATATTGCCAAAAGTATTCGCTCACCCATCCAAATAACTGAATTCAGGTGTTCCAATCACTTCCATGGCCACAGGTGTATAAAATGAAGCACCTAGGCATGCAGACTGCTTCTACAAACATTTGTGAAAGAATGGGCCGCTCTCAGGAGCTCAGTGAATTCCAGCGTGGTACTGTGATAGGATGCCACCTGTGCAACAAGTCCAGTCGTGAAATTTCCTCGCTACTAAATATTCCACAGTCAACTGTCAGTGGTATTATAACAAAGTGGAAGCAATTGGGAATGACAGCAACTCAGCCACGAAGTGGTAGGCCACGTAAAATGACAGAGTATGCTGAGGCGCATAGTGCGCAGAGGTCGCCAACTTTCTGCAGAGTCAATCGCTACAGACCTCCAAAATTCATGTGGCCTTCAGATTAGCTCAAGAACAGTGCGCAGAGAGCTTCATGGAATGGGTTTCCATGGCCGAGCAGCTGCATCCAAGCCATACATCACCAAGTGCAATACAAAGCGTCGGATGCAGTGGTGTAAAGCACGCCGCTACTGGACTCTAGAGCAGTGGAGACGCGTTCTCTGGAGTGACGAATCACGCTTCTCCATCTGGCAATCTGATGGACGAGTCTGGGTTTGGCGGTTGCCAGGAGAACGGTACTTGTCTGACTGCATTGTGCCAGCTGTGAAGTTTGGTGGAGGGGGGATTATGGTGTGGGGTTGTTTTTCAGGAGCTGGGCTTGGCCCCTTAGTTCCAGTGAAAGGAACTCTGAATGCTTCAGCATACCAAGAGATTTTGGACAATTCCATGCTCCCAACTTTGTGGGAACAGTTTGGGGATGACCCCTTCCTGTTCCAACATGACTGCGGACCAGTGCACAAAGCAAGGTCCATAAAGACATGGATGAGCGAGTTTGGTGTGGAAGAACTTGACTGGCCTGCACAGAGTCCTGACCTCAACCCGATAGAGCACGTTTGGGACGAATTAGAGCGAATACTGCGAGCCAGGCCTTCTTGTCCAACATCAGTGTCTGACCTCACAAATGTGCTTCTGGAAGAATGGTCAAAAAGTCCCATAAACACACTCCTAAACCTTGTGGAAAGCCTTCCCAGAAGAGTTGAAGCTGTTATAGCTGCAAAGGGTGGGCCGACGTCATATTAAACCCTATGGATTAAGAATGGGATGTCACTTAAGTTAATATGCGTCTAAAGGCAGATGAGCGAATACTTTTGGCAATATAGTGTATCAAACTTAGACTGAGAGTGAGAGAGAGAGAGAGAGAGAGAGAGAGAGAGAGAGAGAGAGAGAGTAGGGCGGGTGAGAAATTCAGAAGGGAACATTCCACTCTCTCACACTATTTCTCTCATTACAGCTATTCCTTCTTTTTTCATTTTAGAATCTCACAATAATATATTTAAGTTATTCTTCAACAGTAAAAATAGTGATAATTATAATAATTCATTATATTAACTGCTTTCAAACTTTCCCATCATAAACCATCTTCAAGAAAACTTCTTCCAGAACTTTCAACCTACTCATTCCCTACTTTCTTTTGTCCATTCAAACAACATACATAGAACCTTCAAATCTTTAATAAAACACAAGCTTTACCTTTCTGTTTCGACATTCACTTTACATTCAATACAACTGTTCAAGGAGAGCTTTACATTTAAAACACCTATCTTGTAGTCCTGTCATCTTATTATTAATATATTATAATCTTTTTTTATGAAGTAATCATTTCTTACTCTTTCTCAAGTGAAGGGACTTCCATTCTATCTAATAAAATAACATAAATCAAGTTTTTAAACTAACAGAAAAGTAAGTAAAAGTTTAAACAGGATAAAGTAGTAAAGAGGCACAATGGAAATTCAAACAAATCTCTTTTCTTGTGTTTTGAAAAACATTGATCAGTAAAATACACTACGCCTTTTTAATTTCTCATGTCTCTTATTTTTTATTATTTCCTAATGTTTCAGCATTATTTAACAATAAGATTTTTCAGTTATTGTTCTTATACTTATCAGCATTCCCTGACAAATTATTCAGCTAAATAGCAGAACCAAAATTCGTAGTGCAAAAACTGTATGCCTCTAAAATGAAACTTTCATAGATTATTCTCAAAATAGTAGTACTAGAAAAAGATACTCAATCAAATCTTTGTAGCACCCACGAACCCTCCCCCAAAGTTAACTCTAACTTTGCCATCAAGTTTTTAATATTTATTTCTTCAAATCAATAAATCAGTGGTTAGATGCTGGATTTAAATTTAGACCCTCAGAACCAATTTTATTATCCATTCCAGGGTATTGAACCCATGGATGGCAGTCTGGAAAATCATAAACCCAATTGGTCGTATAAGGCTGAAATCAACTTATCCAGAGAATTTTGATTCCACATTTGAGATGGCAAATCAGTAATGATTATTAGCAGTCATGAGAGTGGGAGGACCAATCGGATAAAAGCCCACATCATTTTCAGTCTTTTTTCTCCAGACTTCCTCCTGCAGTATTAGCAGCTTCAATAAATCATCTGGCCCAGCCATCTGTAATGGTGAGAGACTGGTTCCAGAATGAGTTAGTGAAACAACATACACATAATGATGACAAAAGAAAGTAAAACATAGTTAGTATCAAAGACACACACAGAATAGACACATGCACATGAAGTTATTAACATTCATAGTTGAGGAAGTTACAATGTTCAGTTTAATCTTAACGTTTCTCCATGGGTTTCACTTATTACCAATGACCAATCCTTAGCATTATAAATTTTTTTATAATCAAATACGTCCAAGACATTTCTTAAATCTTCAAATCAGAACTTCTAGCACAAATAACATTTTCCATTTTATGCACATTTAGAAGAAGAAAACTTCAATTTTATTAGATATTAGAGCATCTGAGCACAACTGCCTCCTTACTGGAGGTTGGGACTTTATTTTCCATATTACCTGGCATGATTGGTCACAGATTAAACCCAAGGAAAAAGCATCACAATATTGGCAAGGCTGCTACACATAAAAATCAGGAGAACAGATATTAAGAGCACAACTTCAGCAAATTGAAAAAGTAGAGAACATGAAATGATCCAAATCATTCTTAAATTTATTTTCCTATAATTTTAGTCTCAAGGCAGCTCTCAGTGTACCCATGATCAACCAATGCCTTCATTGTGTATATAAAACAAGAATATAAAATAAAAATAAACATCTTATCTAAACTAAAACAATCTGCTATCTACCTTTTCCTAAATCCGGGGCGCCCCTGTCTGAGTGGAGATGCCAAGAGAGAGACGAATTTGCCCATTCAAAGTCTTCAGACTATCATTTGCGCACCATCCTCACA
Organism: Myxocyprinus asiaticus; assembly: GCF_019703515.2. Lineage (NCBI taxonomy): Eukaryota > Metazoa > Chordata > Actinopteri > Cypriniformes > Catostomidae > Myxocyprinus > Myxocyprinus asiaticus. Next base: position 18,668,126 of record NC_059370.1, on the reverse strand, counting down.
GAGTACAGGGTGTACCCCCTTCTGTTCACTCTCCTTACAGAGAGCAGGGTGTAACCCCTCCTGCTCACTCTCCTTACAGACCGCGGGGTCTTAGGTCTCTTAACAGCATCTCACTCAATCTCTCCAACAGACAGTCCCTAACAAAATAATAAACTTTACCTATCTTATTTTTGTTGGTTGATCAAGTTTGCACCGATAACTTAAACTCACATGTAAATTTGTTCTCCATACTTAAACACATAGGAAATCAAAAACACACCACTTTCATTTAGATATCAAGACTTTACAGTGTTTAATTTAATATTGTTCAAAATTGTATTTTCTCATAATCTGGACCAGACAGAATGTAAAACAATAATGTGAAGTTTTCACATTTAAAGTTTGCTTTTCATACTCAAGTTACAAACAGAATTTGGTTTTGGAAAAATGTTTCCTATTAGTCAGTTTCACCCTTTTTAATTTTGTATTTATTTTGCTTTCCCATTTTTTTGAGATTTTATCAATCAATTATTTACACAGTGGATTTCTAGAATTTTGTATTTCCACTGGAGTGTTTGCCATAATTATTCCCTATGTAATATAACAAAACTTATCTTCAATACAACCTTTGTTTAAAATCCAATTACTTAATTGACTTTAGTTTAATGCAATACACTGGACTCAAAGCTTTATTCATTTTAATATTCTTACTTGTCACTGTGATATGAACTTTAAGCACAGTTATACTACTTGAATATATAAATTCTCTGTATGAAGTCAAATAAATTTCTATGCTACAGTCTAGTTTAGGAGTTATGATCTGGCACACGTCCAACAGCAGCTGCTCTTTCTCAGTTTAGTTAATCTTACATCATGCTTCCTTCATGGCATGAAAAGAACAGCCCAAGACTAAATTTTGTCAAGCCAGCTAAGAGTTAACTTTTTGCTCTCATGCACATTTTGTTTAACAGATATGTTGTCTCACCATTTGTATTCTTTTTTCCTATTGTCAGTTTATACTGTATTACATTTACCCTTCCATATATTATCATTGGTTTTAACTCCACTATACAACCAGAATAATTTTGGTGCCCTCTCTGCCTCTAATCATCAGATCTCTTCTGCCTTATATATTGATGGAAATTTGAAAATAAGCCTAAAGAGATTTTCTTTGCTGTAAATTGCATATATACTCCTCATTAGTTACGCAGCAAAGGTTGAGTCTCTCTATCTTGATCACAGATTCTACAATTTGAAGAATGGCCAAACAACCTACAAAGCCAATATCTTGGAACGTTTTTAGTTTTCTCTGTGTTAACAAAGACATTTCCTTACCAAATTTTTACAAGAGACAAAATTTCCAACATCCATTCAACATATAAAAGACAAACCTTTATTAGACAACATTTACTCCATTCATCGTGTCCCTTTATTTTTTTAGGGCTCATATTACATTCAGATTCACACTTGTCCCAAAACATACACTCTGTATTCCTTTTATTTTAAGGACTCATCATACATTCCAGTTCCTCTACTGGGCTCATAAACTCATTCACACTTTGTCCTTTGAAAAAAGGCTCATATTTCTACTCAGTCATACACTTCCATACATAATCGCACTTCAGTCACACTTCACACCCTTTCAAACACAGACACAAACACTCTCACCGACTCAGAAACTTTCACACTTTTTACAAACTCAAAGCCTTTATAAACACAGAGCTCTAAAAAAATACAATAAAGTTCTAAAATGCAACTATTCTACCACCTCTCTTTGGTGACCTACCAAGCAGCCCTTCTCGCCAATTCACTTCTTTGACATGACGAAAAGCGGTATTAGTAGGATTTTTGCCTACCGTGCAGCTCTCTTATCACTACGCATTAGAGCGGTATCTGTAGGACTTTATACACATTAATTTATCTTAAATTCTTACTGTTATCCTTCAAGGCCCACTTAACAGTAGAACTAACTAACTACCAACACAAACTAATTAATTTAAGCAAAAACTGCTTACTTTAATCTAGTGGCCACAAGTGTTTGTATAGCTCACCCAGCCGACCCGCCATGGTCTCCCACTCGTCTGGCTCCTTTCCAATCCCATATTCATCACAAATCTATGTCATGGAACCTTTGCCTCTAATGTAAAGATGCCATAGGTTTTGATGCCATAAGATAAGACTTTATTAAAAACATAACAAAGCTGAGGTGGTCCATGAAGCATCTGAAATTACACACAGTTTCTGCTCCCCTTAACACTTTGAGGGATGGCCTCTTCATCCAATGAAATCGTCTTATGCCTCCCTAGTTTCATCTTTGCCGTCTCCCTTCCAGCTGGTCACCTTTGGCCCCAACTTGTTGTTTTGTCTTAATGCTAGCACTTAGTAGCTCACATATATCTTTTGCCTATACTGGTAATCTTGGCATTATCTGCACCAGTCCTGCTCATTAAATTATCCTTTCAATATCCACATGCCCACCTCCCTTTGGGCCCTACAAAGTTTGACAGAAAGAGGCTGCAATTCTTTCCAGAGAAGCCAAGCTGCTACAGGTGTTGTTCCTTATCTAAAACTCCTTACTCATTCGCTTGACACAGGCCTCCCGTCTCCGAGGTCTCCTACTTTCTGTATTACATCAATTCATTTTCCCTTGACACAAAGGCCAGAGAGATACTGCAAGCTAAGCTGTTTTCTGCACTTTCAAACTGTATCTAAATAATCAGAGTAAATCAGAGTATTAAATTAATAAAAGAATGATTAAATATGTAACATACTGAATAGCATTGATATTGCAGCTTATCATAATACATTGATTGCACATTGTCATTTTTAGATCATTGCATATTGCATACTTATCAATTAAAAAATGGATTAACTGAATTATTAAATAAAAATATTCCATAGAACACAATGGTAAATAAAATACAAAATAACAATGAATATCCTGGTCTGTCGTTTCAATAAAATGACAGTTGTTACAGAGTTACTTAAATGCTTACAAAAGCACCCAAAACTATCATAAAAGTAGTTAATGTTACTCATGCATCATATTCCAAATGCTCTGAAGACATACAATGTTTTGTACAAAAAGTAATTTCATTCTCTGTTATCAGAGAAGCTCATTTACAGTGATATGTTCAATGTAAGCAAGAGAACTTGCGTTGTTTTTAAAGCTAAGCAGTGTATGTTCTTCATGGAATATATAATGAGTAATATGAATGATATTAGCTTAATGTTTGCCTACAACCCACACACACACATTCATCTGCCCCTAGACATTGTCAGTTTACTCCATCATATTGAACCAAATCCATCTTGGCACCACTTCTCGGAATCACCAGTATATCAGCAAAAAAGGAGCATGCATACACACACAAACAGAACACTGACATTAGTGCACACACCCAGTCACACATACACAAACTGGAGACATCTAGCTGCCACCGCAGACCTCAAAACAAACCTCAGGATTAATATTGAACAATTTTCTCCCTCTTCCTTGACCACTTTATACCAGAAATACACACACAAACCTCTGAAATCTGTATATATACAGACATGCAGAAAAAAATCACATCCAGCTGCATCAAGGATCAAAGTAAAAGAAGAGACAGCAAATCAGGCAAATGCAGCATCTAAGATTTGAAATCAAAACTCACAATTCACATAACTATGACAAGGCTATGAAGCCTATGTTCTAAATAAGGAATAAAACCCCTTAAATACGCACATGCGCCCATACAAAATCACTGACAGATTGTCTGTTCAACAATCTTCAGCACATAAGACTGTAAATTTCACCGTGTCTCAGATAATTGTGTTAGTGTGTGTGGATGTGCATGTGTGTCCAAACTGACAAGGCTGGGGAGTGTTTCACACCTTCAGTAGCTCTGCCAGATCCATCTGCTTAAAAAATGTCCTGGTTACTTTCATAACCTCTGTTCCCTAGGTAAGCTTATGGGCTCCACTCCCGCCCCTGGGCCAGCATGAGGTGAGTACCCTCACAACATCACCAGGTGCCTTCTAGGCGCCGGCACACAGTTTGTCAGTAAAATGTTTCCTCATTCCCTGGGTCATTCTCCAATGCTCGCGACGGCCAGTCGCTGGAAGTCTTTCCGGTCAACGAGTGGGATGCGAGTATCTAATGTTCCCTTGTTTTCCGTCGAAGGAAAGCCAGCAAACAGGTAAGTACGGTGGTTCATGGGACCGCTCGCCCGCCCCAGCCACTGGCCACCATTGTGGGCTAGCGGGGCAGCACGCCTCCCCTGGACGATCTTCCCAGTGGGGCATCTGCTCTGCCTTGCCGTGAACCACTCACCCCAGGCATGATAAATCCTATCATCCCCCTGGTGCCGTTAGCGCAGAGGCTGGAAGCCTGGTTAACATCAGCCCGTTGCGATGCCTCATCAGGACGATCCGGCTTGGCTAAGCGATCCAGTTCTCCAGACAACCACCCAGGTTCAGTGGCGTCCTCTCCACCGTGGTGCAAAGCGAGGATGCCTCGGTCCTTTGGGCGGAGGTCACCAGCCTCCTGGCGAAAGGAGCGATAGAACCCGTCCCATTAGCTGAATCGTACAAGGGCTTTTACAGACCTTATTTTATCATGCCCGGGTCGGGGGGGGTTCCACCAAATCCTGGATCTGCGTGCCTTGAACAGAGCCTTCCACAGGCTTCCGTTCAAGATGGTGACACAGAAGCGCATCCTAACGTCTGTATGACATCAGGATTGGTTCGCGGCCATTGACCTGAAGGACGCATACTTTCACATATCAATCCTTCCTTGACACAGACCCTTTCTTCGGTTTGCCTTCGAGGGATGAGCATACCAGTACAAGGTCCTCCCTTTCGGTCTGTCCCTGTCCCCTCGCATCTTTACCAAAGTCGCAGAGGCAGCCCTGGCCCTGCTAAGGGAAAAGGGAATTCGCATTCTCAATTATCTCGACAACTGGCTGATCCTAGCTCACTCACGAGATTTATTGTGTGCGTACAGGGACCTTGTGCTTCAGCACCTCGACCGACTGGGGCTTCAGGTCAACTGGGAAAAGAGCAAGCTCTCCCTTGTGCAGAGCACCTCTTTTCTCGGTATGGAGTTGGACTCCTTGACGGCGCCACCCGTATCTGCTCCTCCGTACCTCGTGACATGGTTCAGCGCCTGCGGCATTTCATATAGGAACCCCTAGTGTCACTACATCAACACAACGTCGAGTGAGTGACAGACAGGGAACATCTTGGGTACTGATGTAACCTCTGTTCCCTGATGGAGGGAATGAGACGTTGTGTCCCTCCTGCCGCGGCGCTGAACTGACCGCTGACATGGTCGGGACTCTCTCTTGGCTCCTCAGCCATCTCCGCCATCTCCTTTTATACCCATATGTCCAGGGCAGAGAGTGGCATGCAAATTCCTCTTGCCAATTTTCATTGGCATTTTCTGAATAAAGCAAAGGTGATTGGGGCTCTCAAGTGCGAACCCCTAGTGTCACTACATCGACACAACTTCTCGTTCCCTCCATCACGAAACAGAGGTTACATCAGTAACCAAGACGTTTCTCTGTATAACATCTAAGTGCTGATGTTGCTTCTCCATAACACCTGATATATTAAAAGTATGTCAAATGAGATTTGAAATCTTAGCCATGCTGTCTAATTCAGCAGGTAGAAACAGGCGCACATGTCCCTGTCTTCACCTGTGCAATAATTAAGACAGTCAAGCTGTCACTCACCTCACCTGTCAATCACTGAGCTATGTGGTTGTCCCAATGGGAGTCACCCTCTTAGATAATGAGCTCTATTCACACCTCATTACGACTTAATCGCTGATTTAACACACTTAATAAGGTTACGCAGTGGAGCTAGGCTTTGATAGAAGTAAAAGAAGAAAAGAACCCCCCCAAAAAAATAACCTTAAACGAACACATGCTCTTTCTCTTTGAAGTACAATGATGTTTTGTAATCTTTTGGAGAATAAAGACAAAACTAGGTTGTGATCAGTGGTTTTAGTTTAATTTAATGTGATCTGTGGTTTGATAATAATTATAGCAGGCTTTCAAAGCATTCATAAATAACTTATCAGGTGAGTGTGCACTCATACGGTATCTTCCTGATGCCTAGACTTCAAATTCAAAGGGCATCTCTGTTTGTTCCAATCCCTGATGCTAGCACTGTATCGATTCTGAGTGCAGGTGAAGCATACCGAATGAAAAACACGGACAGTATTATATGCCATGTTTACAATAAGAAAACATAATGATCTCAGTCCCTTTAAAAAGCTACAGCTCCCAATCCCCAAGTAAAGCATACAAAACCATGCTTTATAATAATAACAATAGCATTTACCTGCTGTCCAAGGTGACCATCTATTATGATTCAACTAACAAACTATTCCACCATTGTGGATTCTGAGCACAGATACCTCATGTCTGCTGCATCCACTGTGCAGGCAAGATAAACATCAGAATGCTTTGTGTGCAGGACAACATATAATGACTCATATTTTTTTATTAGACTGAGGGTTACACTGCATGCAATGTACTTTTTTTAAGTTCATATGTATTGTGAGGTATGCATGCAACATTTATTTAACACCACTTGTTTTTTAGTTCAGTTTCCCATGGTGCCGACCTACTTAGGACCCATGAGAATTGGCACTCATCTATCTCTATTAGCTAATCCAATTAAGAAGGGGGAGTTGGGAGGTTGGGGGTGTCTTAAAACATCCATCTCATTAGAACATGGAAGTAGACAATAAGAATCAATGACAGTGGTGGACAAATAGTAATTCTGTAGAGTGCTATCATGTGAGCTGTATGAGGTGGTCACACTTTGCAATAAGGTTCCATTTGTTAACATTAGTTAATGCATTAGGTATCATGAACAAACTATTATCAATCATTTTTACAGCATTAATTGATCTTTGTTAGTTAATTAAAATAAAAAGTTTCATTGTTAGTTCATGTTCATTCATAGTGCATTAAGTAATGTTAACTAATACAACTTCTGACTTTAAAAATGTGTTAGTATGTTGAAATGAACATTAGCTAAGATTTATAAATTGTATTGTTCATTGTTAGTTCATGGTAACTAATATTGTTAACTAACATTAACAAATGGAACCTTATTGTAAAGCATTAAGCATAAATGATTAATCCTAATGCACGTGAGGACACATATTTGGTATGTGTATTTAATAGTTTCCGCATCCCATTGTGGTCCATACACTTTGTATGTCGAATAAATGTAGGCAACACACAGGGTTGGGGAGTAACGGAATACATGTAACGGGATTACGTATTTAAAATACAAAATATAAGTAAATGTATTCCATTACAGTTTCAATTTAAATCATTGGTAATTAGAATACAGTTACATTCAAAAAGTATTTTGATTACTGAAGAGATTACTTTGCATTTTATTGTCATTTGTTTCATTTAATATTTAATATTTAGTCCTTTCAGATGGAAAACATTTATATATATAAATGATGCAATCCAAAGTGCATTTGAACAGCAGTGAAACACTTTCTTATGATGTGTTACATTCATACGAGCAGACAGAGAAGTAAGTTTGGAGCAGAAGAAATAGAAATAAACCTTGTGTAAATTGTCAGCTTTACGCTAAGCTAAAATGCTATTTCTAGCCATTTTACATGCAGATGTTACCAGGCACGATCATATTTTTTTTATCAAGAAAATTCACGTTAGATCATAATTTCTTTTTCTTTTGTAAGACCTTTGATATTAGGGCAAAAATCATATTCTTGATAATAATTTTTGTATTGTTTTCCTGTAAAAAATATCTAAAAATCCTTAAAACAAGATCAATTTGATTTATCTTGTTTTAGAAACAACACTGCATAAGATATTTATGTTTTTCAGAGAATGTATTTTTAACATGTGTATTTTGTCTTACTGTACTGGCAGAGACTTTATAGTCAAAACAAGAAATCTACCAGTGCTGAAGAAGTAATCCAAAGTATTTAGAATACATTACTGACCTTGAGTAATCTAACGGAATACATTACAAATTACATTTTACAGCATGCATTCTGTAATCTGTAGTGGAATACATTTCAAAAGTAACCCTCCCAACCCTGGCTACACAATAGCTCTGTTATGAATATTGAGCTGCTTCACTGTCTACTTCTTCCATAGATGCTTTTCAGTATAGAAAGAAATATGTTTACTTATAAAACAGTTAGTCCCATCCTTGAATCTGATTGGACGAGTGATCCAAAAGTGCTAGTACACAGTCGAACAGCATTGCAATGCATTACAATTTGTATTTGTCTGCTTCTCCATGTTCATGGCTTTCCAAATAGTGATCGGGATTTTGATTTATCGTTCAATTTCTGATTCATTCACTGATTCATTTAGTGACCATTTCTGGATATTGAATATTTATGCCAATAGGTGGCAACAAATGAGCGTTTTTTTATATTATGAGTGAGTCATTCAATAATTGACTCAACAGATTGTTCAAAAAGTCTGAAGTGGATTGCCAACAAAACAATGGAAGTGAGAACAATTTGTTTACCTAAAAGAGTTGTTCAAAATCACTGATTCGTTTAAGCACAAAACACCACTCAAAAACTTTCCTCGTCCTCCATCTTGGATGCATTTTTTCAAGCTTGTTGGAGTTCATTCTCTGATTGCCTTCTCCACAAAGAATGCATGGGATGCAGCATTAGGCGCAAGGTATATCAACATACCTTGTTTTACCCATATTCTATTAATTGTTTTAATGCTGTTTCCATAGGCAGCTTACTAGGTTTTGGAACACAGCAAATCTGTGTAATTGGGCATGTAGATGAAATACAAGTGTGTAAGAGCATTTTAATAGTGGGATTTTGTGAGCCTGTGTGTGCATGTGTTTTGTGATGAATTACTAGGTGAAAGTGAGCAGATGTGAGAGGCTGATGAATTGTAGGGACATCGGAAGTGACAGCACTCAAAATGTAAGACTGCCTCTGAATGCCAACACACACACAGCTAAACTCTTACGCATACATACTCGGCAAACATCACACTCACACACTTATCAAAATGTTATCACCTCAAGCAACAGTCGGCCTGTTAAAGAAATAAATACAAATCTGAATTAATGTCTCTTGCCATCTGTCCACAGTGACTGTCAGATATGCACTTGACCATGTATTTTGATCAGTCAGATCCAATACTACCTCCAAATACTAAATAAAGAGACTCAAGAACTGACCCAAATTAAATCAAAATATTGGCAACTTGGATTCCACCAAGAAGCACAGCAGATACTACCATCACAAAGGACGATATTAAATAAGGCCTACTAAAATACATGTAGCATAAAAATGAGCTGTTAATTTAAGGGAGAAAAAAAATTTTCCCATGCTGAGCACACTAGGTCATTATACAGTAGCATTTGAGGGTCTGTTTTCTATAGCAGGAGTAGCTAGTCCAGCTGATCCAAGCTATAAATTGTGATTGTGTTTTTTGAGGTTATAGACATAGTTTGGTTTTCTGTGGAATGAAAGATTAAATTAGCATAAATTGTGTACATAAGCATGTCCAATGGACAGTTTTGAAATATGGAAACAGTTATAGAGGCTGACGGTTAAGCAAAGTGCAAGCTATGGCAAGCTGGAATATGTAAGATTACTGCGTTGGCTTTGTTGACTTGCCAAAAGTATACAAAATGTATTGCACATCTCTAAAGGGACAGAAATTGTGACACAGGGGATTTTCTTTGAAAGCGATTCAGAATCGAAAGAGCAAAAACGTTTACTTATTAGTCAAGGCATTTAAGAAAAGTCTTCTCAGAGGTCATTGTTAGACCTGTTTGTGAATCTTGCTTCTTTCAAAACTCGAAACATTTGTAATCCATTTGGCATCTATTCTTTGCTGCAACTGTCACAGAAAAAAAATGTTATGTAATGTACGTAAGTGTTACAAGATCTATCCCTTTGTGTTCCTCTTCTGATTTTTTAGAGCCAGTAAATGATAAGGGAGAAAACAGCGAAGGGTGTAAAATGCAAAGATTTCCCTTAAAATAAACAGCTGCTATGAATAATGACTGGATAAAATGTATATGATGTATAAAATATATTATTTATGCTAAATAAGTCTACGTGTGAGTACAGTAAGTCCCACAATGCTGAGATGGAATGCCACTAATTTCCAGTTCTAGAGCTCTAGTTTGAAACTTTTAACTTAAGTACTCTGAAATATTTACTGGAATTTATGAATAGACAGAGGAAAACCATAGGCATGTAAAAAAAAAAAAGAAACATCCCTTTTTCAGGATAATGTATTTTAAAGATCATTTTGTAAAATCCAAATAAACTCTACAGATCTTTATTGGAAAGGGTTTAAACAATGTTGTTCAATTAATCATAAACCATTAATGCACATGCACCTGTGGAACGGTCATTAAGACACTAACAGTTTACAGATAGTCACAGTTAAAATAACTTAGGACACTAAAGAGACCTTTCTACTGACTCTGAAAAACACCAGAAGAAAGATGCCTAGGGTGCCTGCTCACCTACATGAATGTGCCATAGGCATGCTGCAGGGAGGCATGAGGACTGCAGATGTGGCCAGTGCAATACATTGCAATGACCATAATGTGAGATGCCTAAGACAGCGCTAAAGGGAGAGAGGAAGGACAGCTGATCATCCTAGCAGTGGCAGACCACATGTAACAACACCTGCACAAGATTGGTACATCTGAACATCACACCTACGGGAAAGATACAGGATGGCCACAACAAATACCCGAGTTACACCAGGAATGCACAATCCCTCCATCAGTGCTCAGACTGTCCGCAACAGGCTGAGAGAGGCTGGACTGAGGGCTTGTAAGCCTGTTGTAAGGCGGGTCCTTACCAGACATCACCGGCAACAATGTCACCTATGGGCACAAACCCACCTTCGTTGGACCAGAAAGGACTGGTGAAAAGTCCTCTTCACTGACGAGTCACGGTTTTGTCTCACCAGGGGTGATGGTTGGACTCGGCGTTTATCGTCGAAGGAATGAATGTTACACCGAGGCCTGTACTCTGGAGCAGGATCTATTCAGAGGTGGAGGGTCCGTCATGGTCTGGAGCGGTGTATCACAGCATCATCGGACTGAGCTTGTTGTCATTGCAGGCAATCTCAATGCTATGCGTTACAGGGAAGACATCCTCCTACCTCATGTGGTACCCTTCCTGCAGGCTCATCCTGACATGACCCTCCAGCATGATAATGCCGCCCAGCCATCCTGCTCGTTCTGTGCATGATTTCCTGCAAGACAGGAATGTCAGTGTTCTGCCATGGCCAGCGAAGAGCCTGGATCTCAATCCCATTGAGCACGTCTGGGACCTGTTGGAAGGGCTAGGGCATTCCCCCCGGAAATGTCTTGGAACTTGAAAATGCCTTGGTGGAAGATGGTAGCATCTCACAGCAAGAACTGGCAAATATGTTGCAGTCCCTGAGGAGGAGATGCACTGCAGTACTTAACGTAGCTGGTGGATACAGACTGTTACTTTTGATATTGATCCCCCCCCCGCCATTATTCCATTTCTGTTCGTCACGTGTCTGTGAAACTTGTTCAGTTTATGTCTAAGTTGTTGAATCTTTTTATGTTCAAACAAATATTTACACATTTTAAGTTTGCTGGAAATAAAAGCAGTTGAAAATGAGAGGACGTTTCTTTTTTGCTGAGTTTTTGTACTGTACACTGCCTTCAGTGACTCAAGGGGGCCACAGTGTAGAAAAGTGTAGTGTTTTCTGTTAGGTGGACTCCAAGGGTTGTGTGCCATTCAAATTATTTTTGCCTTATAAATTCCATTTCACTTCCTGAATTTGAATTGAGGTAACAAACAGGGTGGAGAATTGCAATTCAAATTCAAATTTGATTCAGAGAAATTAATTTAACTGTAGGAAGTGTACATTTAATTTTATATTATGAATTACCTATAAACATGTTATCAAACACAAATATGGGGTGTTTCCAGAAACAGATTTTAATAATTAATGTCTAAAATTACACCTATAAAAAATTGTATCTAATGTATATTTTTAGATTGAATAAATTAGCTTTCATTTAATGCTGATAAAATCAAATAAGCAAAAACAATACAATATAAATGGGCAGTCCGTTAACAGTGGGAGATCATGAATGAGGTCCTTGGTTCAAAAACGTTTGAGAAACCCTGTTGTGGATGTGCTGGAAGTCTTTTTGGAATAAAACATAACGCATTGACAATGTACCATGACTAGTGCTTAATATTAGCAATTTGGAAACATACATTTAAATGTATGCTCTTCAATAAAGCTCAGTGTTGAGTAGTGGCAGTTTAGTATGTGTACAGTATATGCGCACAAGGAACAATTTGTGGCCTAATCATCAAATTAATGCATGACTAGCATGTCAGATAATCAGTACTGTAATGTGACAACACAGCTGAATAGCATTGAAGAGAAACAAATTTTTGTATTTGCCAAGTGAGGCACTGTTGTTGTTTATGCCAAAGGAGCCAAAGCTGGCAAACCCCTTCATTTAAAACAAGGAATTATATATTTAGTATTAATATTAGCCTTCATATGTGATTTTTCTTCTGTAGTGATAATATGTTGTTGTGATACATGCATCTGGAAGACATCTCTGCAAAGGAAAACAATGGCATATTTGGAGTTGACAGAGTTGATACACTCCAGTATTTGCCTCTCAGTTGACTATTTTAAAAAATTATCTTTTCCATTGCATTTATTAGTGGCATAAATTGCTGTCAACATCCCCATTTGGAAACCAAAGACCTGTAAGGGGCACATCAATCTTCAAACATATGTGATGTCTGTATTACTGTGTATATATATATAAAATTTAAAAAAAAAATTATCAAACAGCTTGGTCAAGGATGAGCATATGCTAACCCTGAGTGCTTACACCCACAAGCCATTTACTACTTTCATACCAATAATGAGAGAGGGAGAAGCTGGTGGAGAAAAACAGAGTTCTTTTGAAAACTAGATGGATACATGGATTGACAAAGGGATGTGGCTGAAAGACAAAAGCAAAAGGAACTCACAGATGTTTAATTTAGTGTTACAATAAACGTAGCTTGTTTTACCTGAAGTTTAGTAAGAAAGTGGTAGCTATTGATTCAGTATCCAAGGCCGTAGCCATATCTTGAACATTAGAGGGGACCAAACTATTTTAGGGGTGGGGGTCATGGGTTGTGAGGTCACAAATATAATGAGCCTCTTAGGTCCTTTAAAATATTAAAGGTGCTGAATGCAAAAAATTCAGAATAAAGGCTTTAAATGTGATAAAGGCCCAAAATCTGCCCCAATTTATTTATTTATTTATTTAAGTTCACGTAGTACAAGACTACCACTGTGTCTGCATTGCTAGCAATTTGCCTGCTTCAGTCAGCTTACTTTTGTTTTTTGTTTTTTTGTCTCAAAGAAAGGACAAATATAAGGACAAATATAATTTGAATTTCTTTTCATCATTGATGTACTGAGTCTGTAAAATGACATGACTGTGTCAGCTGGCTAGCAAAAAATATACTTACAAAGTATATTACACAAAATGATTTACCTTCACGTTGTTCACCCTCATTGTGTTTTTTTTCAGTGGAATCATAAATGGGTCATGTCACAAAGAATCCTCTCCAGCCCAAAAAGGGCATTTATTGTTTCCATCCTGCAAAAATGCTTGTTTTGAAATCGACCCCCCTTGTGAAGTAGAAGACATGACTCATTTGCATAGTCCCCACCTCCACATGTAATCGTCATGGTGAGTTGACGGAGAAAGAAACGGCTGGGATAGTGCAACACTGCAACACTGAAAATGGTACCATTGTAACTGTAGGTGCTGCTTTTAACCAGCGAAAAGAAGTTAGGCAGTTAGGTTAGATAGTAGATAGATAGTTAGGCAGTGCCGGCCATTAAGGGGGATAAAAGGGGAGTGCTTTCAGGGTCCAGCTACCGGGGGGGGGGAGGTTTGCATGAAAGATAGATCAACACCCCCAGAAAGAGGATTAAACAGGGTAGACAAAGGTCATCTAAAACTAAATTTTTTTTTTTTGTTTTTTTTTTTGTGCAAAAAAACTTTATTCATTCAATACGGGATGCATCATTTTATCTTTAAATACGGGACAATCCTGTATTTTATGGGACGGGTGGCAGCCCTAACGGTGCCTGCTGGCAACTGTAGTGTGGGGACAAACTACAACATAAAAGTCCATGAAAGTGTCAAACTAAGAGTCTGTGAACGTGAAGGGATGGTGACATGAAGGGATGTGACAATTGCTTTCTCTTCCCACATCTAATAATCGTGTGGAGAGAGCATTTTCACGAGTGAGTGACCCTACACTGAAAGTGAATTTGCTACTTTTTTGGATATGGCATGGGCCTGAATATGGAATGGATAAACATCAGTGTTTTGTCCTACCTGACAGCTGTCTGGGAACTTTGACTCTTCTGTGTATTAGCCAGTTCAACTGTCTGTTCAAAGATTAATTTTTATGTTCATGTTGGAATTTAGAATGAGCCATAACAGTGTTAAAAGGTAGGACAGATTACATATAATCATAATTTAACCAGTTCATAAAATACTGAATGGTAAAAACATAACTTCAGTCATAGCACAACAACATATATTATTTGGGTTCTTGATATCCAAGGGCATTATCTTTGTTTCTTTTTCAGTGTGTGTGTGTGTTTGTCTGTTTGTGCGAATAAGAAAAAAAAAAAAGGAGTAAAAATAAAGGTTTATGGAAACTTTGTTTCGTTGCTTAATTGTGTCGTTAATGTGGTAAAGTTTATGCTTCGTTATTATGGTTGAATGTGCTTGATTTTCATATACACTATTTGTTTTTGTTTTTTATACATTCGGTGGGTTTTGAACAATCGTTGGGCTGGAAATAAAACTAATATGGCAATGCTCGTCGCTCCCCTTTTAACACAAGTTGCTGTTTTCTACAATAATCTTTATGTTGCTCTTTTCCATTCAAAAACAGTTCATATTGAACACTGCTGTCCAGGCCCAGAGAAAAAAAAAAAAAAACAAAATTAATCATTAAAATACCAAATTACATCACTTAAAGCATGATTGCGTCACTCAAAGCGAGTTAGAAGGCCTGGGGCACGTTCAAATGGTGTGCACCATTTTGCTACGGTTTCCGGGTTGAATGACATGTTTCCTCGAAACAGTGTGAAATGATGTGCAACGGGCTTTGAGGTACATTTTCTCTCATTTGGTGGGTGTGTCAGAGGTGTTACCTAATCAGCAGCGATGTGTATATAAACCCCGCCATATTAAAAAGGCAGTGCGCACAAAGGATCCAACTAAAGTCCTTTACAAATGTGTCCACTGCAGCTTGGTGTATGGAACAACTGGAAGAAATGTTTGCCTTGTCATCCTAAAATGCGAGGAAAATATTGGATCACCATAATTAGGAACCACAGTTTCCACATTTCCCATCACTCGATTGGGATGCTGCTATTCTGGACGGCAAGGGCAGTGACTGTAACATCAAGCGTATTTTGTAGTATTAAACACATATTTAAACCGATTTCATCAGGCTCCAAAAATTATTCGAAAAGAACACAAAGAATGGCCTTCTCAACTGCCATAGTTGCAACGCTTGTGTAACACAACAGGGTGTTCAAATAAATAAATCTGATTGGCTGATGAATCTGACAATCTGACTTTAGATGCCTATTCTCTGCAGTATTGAGGGATTCTGTGGAAATTCTGAAGGCTTGACGGGGTGGAGCTCAAACTCACGCTCTGCTTTGGCTAAGGAGCATGGCTTCGGGCATGCGATTTGTGAAACAGTTGTCACATTTTGCTTGTAAGCATCGAGGAATAAATTCTGACTGGATACATTTTTTTGTTTTTTGCTATTCGTTTGTAGATTAATTAGGAGTGGAAAGCGATTGAAAATATATTCATATCGGCATATCGTGGCGCCATTTTGTGGCCAGTTCTGCATAACGCGGCAGCCCACTTCAGCTTAACACGGCCCATTCGGCCCGTTTCGCAGCTGGCCCTTCGGGAAAAGTCCCGGTTCTCCCGATGGCCAGTCTGCCCCTGCTTACAGCATACAAGTGTTCAGCATATATTGCCATTTTCAGATTCGTAGCCTACTGTATTAATAGCACTTCAAATTCTAATCACATTTTATTACACAACTAATGGGGATTTTAAGTGAATGTTAGGGATTCTTTGTATAAATGCAGGGTGAAGATTAAACGTCAGCTGTGATGTATGTGTGCTGCCTGCGGTCCCGTGAAAGTTTAGAAGGATTTTGATAGTGAACGCACAACTTGGAGGAGACGCTACACTGTTACTACGGAGATGATACAAACATCATAACATATTCCTTTCTTTGTATTTAGCAAGTATTTAAACTCCATGTCAATCACTCTCACCTGTCTTCATCATTTGTGCTTGCTTCTGGTTTGTGCTGTGTTTGGTATCGTTGAAGCATTCATTTTTGGCAAAGATTGAATCTTTCACCACATCAAACTCAAACAATCTCTCTGTCAAGAAATATAATATTTAGTCTGATATTTAAACCAGGGATGCAAACTACTCTCCTTTCAGTTAAAGTCACTTTTTCTGAAGCTAATTTGACCAAATTGTTTTGTAAAATTTCTAAATTGTCCTTATTAATATCACTTTAAATGGTTACTTTAAACTTAAAACTTGAAACTCAGTTATCCTCGATTTACAGTGCATCCGGAAAGCATTCACAGCGCTTCACTTTTTCCACATTTTGTTATGTAACAGCCTTATTCCAAAATGGATTAAATTAATTATTTTACTCAAAATTCTACAAACAATACCCCATAATGACAATGTGAAAGAAGTTTGTTTGAAATCTTTGCAAATGTATTAAAAATAAAAAATGGGAAGAAAAAATCACATGTACATAAGTATTCACAGCCTTTGCTCAATAGTTTGTTGAAGCACCTTTGGCACCAATTACAGCCTCAAGTCTTTTTGAGTATGATGCTACAAGCTTGGCACACCTATATTTGGGCAGTTTCTCCCATTCTTCTTTGTAGGACCTCTCAAGCTCCATCAGGTTGGATGGGGAGCGTCGGTGCACAGCCATTTTCAGATCTCTCCAGAGATGTTCAATCGGGTTCAAGTCTGGGCTCTGGCTGGGCCACTCAAGGACATTCACAGAGTTGTCCCGGAGCCACTCCTTTGTTATCTTGGCTGTGTGCTTAGGGTCGTTGTCCTGTTGGAAGATGAACCTTCGCCCCAGTCTGAGGTCCAGAGCGCTCTGGAGCAGGTTTTCATCAAGGATGTCTCTGTACATTGCTGCATTCATCTTTCCTTCGATCCTGACTAGTCTCCCAGTTCCTGCCGCTGAAAAACATCCCCACAGCATGATGCTGCCACCACCATGCTTCACTGTAGGGATGGTATTGGCCAGGTGATGAGCGGTGCCTGGTTTCCTCCAGACATGACGCTTGCCATTCAGGCCAAAGAGTTCAATCTTTGTTTCTCATGGTCTGAAAGTCCTTCAGGTGCCTTTTGGCAAACTGCAGGTGGGCTGTCATGTGCCTTTTACTGAGGAGTGGCTTCTGTCTGGCCACTCTACCATACAGGCCTGATTGGTGGAGTGCTGCAGAGATGGTTGTTCTTCTGGAAGGTTCTCCTTTCTCCACAGAGCAATGCTGGAGCTCTGTCAGAGTGACCATCGGGTTCTTGGTCATCTCCCTGACTAAGGCCCTTCTCCCCCGATCACTCAGTTTGGCCAGGCGGCCAGCTCAAGGAAGAATCCTGGTGGTTCCAAACTTCTTCCATTTACGGTTGATGGAGGCCGCTGTGCTCATTGGGACCTTCAATGCTGCAGAAATTTTTCTGTACCCTTCCCCAGATCTGTGCCTCGATACAATCCTGTCTCAGAGGTCTACAGACAATTCCTTGGACTTCATGGCTTGGTTTGTGCTCTGACATGCACTGTTAACTGTGGGACCTTATATAGACAGGTGTGTGCCTTTCCAAATCATGTCCAATCAACTGAATTTACCACAGGTTGACTCCAATCAAATTGTAGAAACATCTCAAGGATGATCAGTGGAAACAGGATGCACATGAGCTCAATTTTGAGTGTCATGGCAAAGGCTGTGAATACTTATGTACATGTGATTTTTTTCGAAGTTTATTTTTGATAAATTTGCAAAGATTTAAAACAAACTTCTTTCACGTTGTCATTATGGGGTATGTTTGTAGAATTTTGAGGAAAATAATCCATTTTGGAATAAGGCTGTAACATAACAAAATGTGGAAAAAGTGAAGCGCTGTGAATACTTTCTGGATACACTGTATCTACAGCAATAGCAAAACGTGGCAATATACAATACAAATCAAATAAAAAATAGTAAAAGTTAGTAAATAAAAAGAATATCAAGAACTTATCAAATAAAAATAGCCTATACAGCCAGTCCAAACTAAATTGTTTCTCATAATCTTAAAACCTTTTGATCTAAAGGCTTATGGTCAAATGCTTGGGATTATTTGTTACTCAAATATAAATTGTGCCTAATTATAGATGTCGATGCAAACCTTTTATTTATTTATTTATTTTGTTTTTTAAAAGAAAAGTAGCCAACAAGTGTCCAGCATATGAAATCATTCAATACTGTTTAAAAAGCATCCCAGGATGCAGCTGAAGTTGACTGAGAAAATTAACTGTGTGCAGAGCTGGAATAGATGAAAGCTACACTGAATAGAAGATGTTTCTGATTTAATTTGTTTTGGTCACTGCATAATTTCTATACTTTTGTGTTAATTCTTAGTTTTGATGATGTTATACTCTAAAATCTAAAATGTGCAGTAAAAAATAATAAAGAATAGGGGCCGTTCACATTGAGCAAGTTTTTGTGTCCGTCCGTGCAGTTTTATAAATGATTTCAATGTAACCGTGCACTAGATAGATGTCTTTGACATTATGGGAGCCAAGTATCAAAATAAAATTCCTCACTCAAATTAAAAAGCATTAAAAGTAAAACACACTCTCTGCCAGGGTTTTGTAAAGACCCCACATTAACTTTCAGGCTACTTCGGTGTCCTTTGGGGAGTAAAGTAGAACTACTTCTGAGATTGGATGAAGGAAGGTTGTGATGAGGAGGAGGGTGGGGCCAGGCCATCCCACACTCCACCTCGTCACAAAGTTTTTTGCACACCTTCTCTAATAAGTTTCAACTCCACTTTCCTTACAAGACTATCTTTGTTTGGCAGTGCTTTGATCCAGTCATGATCTAGCCAATGCCTTATAAGGTCCCACAACTGTCTCTCATTGGTCATTACGCTGCGTTGTCTTCACCAACCGCCACCCCAACACCACCAGTTTTAAGTCCCATCCTGCTGTAAGGGGTAAGCTCCTCTCCCCTGCTGCCATCGCCTTCTGGCAGGATCTATTGGTTTGAGCGAGAATCCTGACACTGGACCGTAGGACAGGGCAAATGCCAGGGGAAACTAATCTATCACAAACTCATGTTATCCATACTGTCAATCCTTCTGAGAGAATCCAATGAGAATCAGGGTCTGAAGATACTGGCACAAGATGGCGTGCATTCATGATGGCGGATACTTTGGCCATGAGGGTTATAAGAACTTCATGTGTGAGATGCAATGATTTTCTTTCAAGCAGCATACAGTCAAGAATATGTCTGGCTATACCAACCATCCTCTTCCATGCACCTCCCATATGCAACATGTGTGGAGGGTAAAACATCCATGTTCAACCGTGCTGTTGTAAGGTACCTTTCCACATCTTCTTTGTTCATTTTGAGCTCCTGCACTGCTCCAAGGAAATTTGTGCCACAGTCAGACCGTATCTGCATAGCGGGCCCCCTTATGGCGAAAAACCTCCGTAGAGAAGATCCTTGTCATCGTTAATAGGGTGAAGCTGCCATAGACTGTTTTTAGGTGAGAGGTTGCATCCTACTTTTATGTTGCTTAGTTCCTCAGGATAAGCTACTTGTTGGACACCTTTTAAAATGTTCATTCTAGCCTTTTCCAAATCCTCCTCTGAAGGGCTCTTGCTGCAGAGGTGCCACCCCCTACTTCTGGGTTTTTGTACAGAGTGAGAGAATGACTCAAATGAGCAATCATTCTGATGAGGCTGGAAAAGTTGGAAAAGCGCTCAATGTGTTCAGGAATCAGGAACTTGTTGGATACTGCAGATAGACACAAAGTCACCTGTGGATGAACCCCTAGATCTGATGACAAGTCGACAAGATCATAGTTCCCTATCTGTCACTCACTCGACGTTGTGTCGATGTAGTGCCACTAGAAGTCACTCTTGGGAGCCCGAGACACCTCTGGTCTTTGATAAAAAGCCAATGAAAATTGGCGAGTGGTATTTGCATGCCACTCCCCCGGACATACGGGTATAAAAGGAGCTGGTATGCAACCACTCATTCAGATTTTCTCTTCGGAGCCAAACGGTCATGCTCATTGAGCTGAATTCTACTGTTCATTCACCTCTGCTGGATCTGACGGCGCATTTCAGTGGCTTCTCTGCACTGCAGAGAACACCCCTGGGCGCTTCGGCAGAAAACAAGAGCTTCTGAAAGAGCTTTTTTCCTCTAAAAGAGTATATATTTCTCTAAAAGAGCGGCACACATGGAACATCTATTTAAAGATGCGCCTTTTTAAAGATGCCTTTCCAATTGTGTGTTATTCCTGGTTGCGGTCGATATCTCTCAACTTCGGATGGTCATGATCACTGTCTTTCGTGTCTGGGCGTGACCCACACGGAGTCAGCGTTTATGGATGGCTCATGTTCTCATTGCGAGAACATGACCATGGCAACGTTGCGGTCACGGCTTGCTTTCGTAAGAAAGCAAGCCACCCCAGCAGCTCCCTGCCTCGGTCCTTTTACCTATGGGTATGAGGCCAGTGCGGCTAGCACTGGGGGTGATTTGGGGACCCCAATGGGATCGTCTCCGCCGGGTATCCCCCCGTGGACCTCCCATTCCCCAGCACGCTCATCTGCCCCAATCAGGCTTCCGGATGAGTTCGCCGGCTCCTCTCATGGCGAGTCTGGCTTCTTGTTTGGAGCCCGCAAAGATGATGAGCTCTCGAGTGCAGCATCGGAGAGTGGGCTTGTCCAGTCACAGGCCGATGCCGAAATGACAGACGTGCTTTCCCGGGTGGCAGCGAGCATCGGGTTAGAGTGGAACCATCCACTCTCCCCTGAACCCTCGTGGCTTGATGATTGGTTCCTGGGCTCATGGCACCGCTCAAAGCAGGCACGCCCCACTCCAGTGCCATTCTTCCCGGAAGTGCATGAGGAGCTGACGAAATCGTGGGAGGCACCTTTTACTGCCCGGCCCCGATTCCGCAGTTCCCCTGCTCTCACTACCCTCGATGGCGGGGCGGCCAGGGGCTATACGGCGATTCCCCCGGTGGATAAGGCGCTCACGGTGCACCTATGCCCACAGAGCGCAGCCACCTGGCGCGGATGCCCTAAGCTCCCGTCCAAGCCCTGTAGGCTCACATAGTCCCTGATGGCTAAAGCCTACAGCGCTGCTGGACAAGCCGCCTCTGCCCTGCACACCATGGTTCTCCTGCAGGTCCACCAAGCCAAGGCATTGAAAGAACTGCACGAGGGTAGTTCTGCCCCAGATTTGATGCAGGAACTGCGCTCTGCGACCGACCTTGCTCTCCGAGCGACGAAGGTCATGGCGTGGTCTCTCGGGTGGACGATGGCCAAACTAGTGGTCCAGAAGTGCCACCTTTGGCTCAACCTGGTCGAGATGGGTGAGGCCAACAAGACATGGTTTCTTGCTGCCCCCATTTCCCAGGCTGGCCTATTCGGCGACACCGTCAAGGACTTTGCCCAGCAGTCTGCTCGTCGCCAAGGGCGTCCCCCTGCGGTGACTGCACCGGTTCCGCCGCAGCCCGCCCCTTCAGCCCGGCCCTGGCGTGGAGCCCACCACAGGAAGCAGACGCCACCCATCTCACAGTTGACGCCTAAGAACCCACGGAGGTCGTCAAAGCGCCCCTGAGATGGGCGACCCAGGGATGAAGGAACCCACTCACCTGGAGCTGGTAAGAAGACCACTCCATCCCCCGGTGTAGGGCCAGGCGGAAAATCTTTTGTTGCCTTTTTGTTTGATTTCGCCGCATGCCCAAGTGGCTGCGGTACCCAACAGTTCAGCAAAAGAGTATCTTCCTTCCTCCCTGGGTCACATACACGGTGTGCACGGTCATCATCACAACTACAGTCCATGGGTTTTTTCTTGCAGGATTGGCGCTCCAGTGGTGGTCTTTCCGCCCCTGAGCGCCCAGCTGTGGCACACAGCTGCCCCCGATGTGGCAGTCTCCACGGGTTATGAGGACAGGCCTCTTCCTCCCCTGTCCCAGGCTGTTCCGGGGGTGGTCACAAGGAGCCAGGTAAGTGCTTCGATGTCCCCAGACTCAGCACGGCCACGACAATTCTGCTCGTCCTGATCCAGGGAAAGCACGTGTTAGTTCGGACAGACAACACGGCAACGGTAGCATATGTCAACCGCCAAGGCAGTCAGCGCTTTCATTGTATGTCACAACTCACCCACCGTCTCCTCCTCTGGAGTCAGCAGCACTTCAAGTCGCTGCGAGCCACTCACTTCCCGGGCAACCTCAACACTGCAGTGGATGCGCTGTCATGGCAGATTACTCTCAGGGGAGAGTGGAGACTTCACCCTCAGGTGGTCCAGCTGATTTGGAGTTGATTCGGATGGGCACAGGTGGACCCGTTCGTCTCCCAAGAATCCTCCCACTGCCTGCTCTGGTACGCCCTCACCGAGGCTCCCCTCGGCATAGATGCGCTGGCACACAGCTGGCCCCCTGGCCTACACAAATATGCATTTCCCCCAGTGAGCCTACTTGCACAGACCCTGTGAAAGGTCAGGGAGGACGAGGAGCAGGTCGTCCTGGTAGCACCCAACTGGCCCACCCAGGCATGGTTCTCGGACCTCACGCTCCTCGCGACAGCCCCCCCGGCGAATTCCCCTGAGGAAGGACCTTCTTTCTCCACACACCACCAGTTCATGTAACACAGTTCAGCCAATTGTGGCGTTTCGTATAGGGACCCCTACAGTGTCTGGTGGTCTTGAAATGCAGAATATGCTAAGACATTGGTTGGCTGCTACATTACCACTGAATTGCTAACTATCAACCACAAACACTAACCTCAAATGCTGGCGCACGCTGGAATAACTAGATTTGCGCTTAGTTTCTATGAGTCCCGCCTTCTTTGATTTGATTGGCTCAAACTACATTAATGAGTGGTGTTAGACTACTGAACACATTAAAATATTTAACTTTTTTAAACCATTATGTAATCCCTGCAACAACTTAATGACATTTAGAAAGTGGTGCATACTGAACTGCAGCAGAACAGCAACAAAGATATAAATTTATAAGAGGGGGACAATTTGGCCATTCCTGATTATTGGGGGGAACTTGTCCCCCAGTGCAAATTGTGGTAATGGTCCTGACAGTATCTAATTCACTTTAGAAATGATGCAGGCAATTTAAGGTGCTGCAAGCGATTTCAGTCATTTTGTTAACTTCAACCAGTCTGCTTGCAACATTATATGATACAAGAATACATTTAAACTTTTGAACAGAAATCAACATTGAAGCATGCGTTTTACTTACATAATGGTGTAGTTACCACATCTACCAGCAGGGGCTAACTGCTGAAGCTAACCAGCCAAACCGCCTGATTTCAACCACACACAGTTTCTCCAAACCCTTAAACGTTTTTTGCCTGCTCGGCATTACAGGCTCTATATGAAATTAATTAAATATACTGTAAAAAAAATTCTATCATATACTACTGCAAGCAGCAAAACAAAGAAATATCATCATGCCTGCATAGCTGTTTTCATTTCAGTTAATAAAAGTTTTAGTCTAGCCTTAACACTTTAGATATTCTTCTTTGTGATCATTACACCCAATCTTTTTTAGTCAGCTATTAGCTATGGAAGAGAGAGGCACCATTGCATCTGTTTGAGGAAGATGCCCTGCCAGGTTTATTTGGAACAGATGTGTCAGGTGGGCCTATTTTGACTGGGTGCTATGTCAGTGAGCTGTATGGAATTCAGCTTCTGACTACGATCAGCCAATGTCTTATTTTAAAATGCACAGTCCAATACTCCAAACCCGATCATAGTGCTTACAGAATCATCATGGTTACTAAACTCTGTTTGGAGGGCTTCCAATGGCACTTCTCCTGTCTGCTTTGCTCTTCCTGTGACTCCATTCAAATATGCTCAGTCCAGGGATGTTTACTGGCATGTTTATGCCTGTTTATTGTTCCATTAATATACCTTCATCTACTTGACTAATGAGTGGAACAGGAAGCCGGGAACTTGGAACAAATGGAGCAACTTTATAATTAAGCTTTGCATTAGGCAGCAAACGATGGCCTGCCAATACTGGCTCCACCTCACATGTGTGCTAGCTCACGGGTTGCTAATGTATGACTAGTGCATCTTCATGCATGGTCCCGTTCTCTCCATGCATACAGTGAAAATATGTCAGTGGTTCCATTTAAAGAGTGTCTATGCATAGAACTGATTTATAAACCATATATCAGGCAATTGAATGAGCTCCTATTTTTTAGGCTTCACACCTCCTACACAGGCTTGCTAGTATGCTCCCCTACACATTTAATAACACACTATGTGCAAAAGCTCTCACTCTATTTCTCAACCTATTTGAATGCGTGGACAGCTATCTCATGGGAAACGGTGCTTTGTAGAATAAAAGTCTATCTTCCTGCAGTTCTTCCTCTCTACAGTCATTTCGCATCGTAAACATGGAGCATATTGAGTGCTTTACCTGTTTTAAAGAGTCCGACAATGAGAATGGCAATCAGTATTGAAACATCTTTTTTTTATTCTCAATATGTTGTAATTACCACATGTACCAGCAGGGGCTAACTTCTTAAGCTAACCAGCCAAACCGCCTGATTTCAACCACACACAGGGTGCTTCTAAAATGGAAGGCTGCAGCCTAGTTAGGCTAGACTCCTCCTCAGCATTCAGTGCTAGAATGAGACGGTCTAATAAGTGTGCATGGCAAACCACATGTTTAGAACCATGTGATATTTTACTTTGTTTAGAAAACCTGTATACTTCAGAACACAAGAAATATGTCCTTAATCTCGAAATGGTTTTAGCAAAATGTTTTATTCACAAAGCTAAAGCCACTCAATAAAAGCCTTTACATAATACATTTTGCAACACTGATCTAAGAATTTATATTTAAATCTGTTCAATAATGAAAAAAATGGAACCCTAGACTTGTAAAAAAGAAAAAAAAAAAAACTATAAAACTTTTAAAGCTTTTCAAATTCATGTAATTGCCCTTTTACATTTTACATTTACATGTATTCATTTGGCAGACACTTTTAACCAAAGTGACTTACAAAAGAGGAAAAACATAAGCAAATCATTTTAAGGAGACAGTGGTATGAAAAGTGCCATATTACAAAGTTTCACTAGCATCAGAATGGCATTCAAAACAGATTAAAGTGCAACAAGGACATTAGTGACTGGTTAAGTGCTCATGGAAAAGATGTGTTTTTAGCCATTTTTTGAAGACAGAAAGTGAGTCAGCTTCACGGATGGAGCTGGGAAGGTCATTCCACCAATGTGGTATGATGAAGCTGAAAGTCTGGGAAAGTTTTTTTGGTGCCTCTTTGTGTTGGTACAACAAGGCGACGTTCCTTAGCTGACCGCAGGATTCTAGTGGGCGCGCAGCTCTGCAGAAATGATTTTAGGTATGCTGGAGCAGACCCAGTGACTGTTTTGTATGCCAGCATTAGAGCCTTGAACTTGATACTTGCATCAACCAGCAGTCAGTGAAGAGAGACAAGGAGTGGTGTAACATGCACTCTCTTTGGTTGATTAAAGACCAGACATGCTGCTGCATTCTGGATCATTTGCAGGAGTCTAATTGCACATGCAGGAATGCCTGCAATGAGAGTGTTACAGTAGTCCAGTCTAGTTATGATAAATCACTGAACAAGAAGTTGTGTGGCATGTTCAGAGAGGAAGGGTCTTATCTTCCTGATATTGTAGAGTGTAAATCTATATGATCTTGCAGTCTTTGAGATGTGGTCTGTGAAATTTAGTTTGTTATCGATGGTTACCCCTAGATTTCTGACCGTTTTGGAAGGCATTACTGTAGTTGCACCCAGCTGCATGGTGATGTTGTGTTCAACAGCAGGGTTGGCTGGAAAGACAAGGAGTTCAGTCTTGGCTGGGTTAAGTTGCAGGTGGCGTTCCTTCATCTGGGCCGAGATGTCTGCCAGGCAGGCAGAGATTTGAGCAGTCACTGTGGTGTCGTTGGGCTGGAAAGACAAGTAGAGTTGCATGTCATCAGCGTAGCAATGGTAAGAGAAACCATGTGCCTGAATGATGGGTCCCAGTGATGTTGTGTATATAGAGAAGTGGCCCAAGCACTGAACCCTGAGGTACCCCAGTAAGTAGCTGATGTGGCTTGGACACCTCACCTCTCCAGGCTACCTTGAAGGACCTACCTGAGAGATAGGAATTAAACCAGTCAAGCACAGTTCCTGTGATGCCCAGCGAAGAGAGGGTGGAGTGTAAGATCTGATGGTTGACTGTGTTGAAGGCTGCAGAAAGGTCCAGTAGAATCAGGATGGATGATCTGGATTCAGCTTTAGCCTGTCTCAGCGACTCAGTGACAGACAGCAGGGCAGTCTCGGTGGAGTGTCCACTTTTGAAGCCTGACTGATTGTCATCCAGCAGCTTGTTTTGTGAGAGATATGCAGAGATTTGATTGAAAACTGCCCTTTCAAGTGTTTTTGCCATGAATGGGATGAGAGAGACTGGTCTGTAGTGTTCTATTTGTGTGGAATTAAGTGCAGGTTTCTTCAGCAGCGGGGTTACTCGAGCCTGCTTAAATGTAGTGGGAAAAGTGCCTGTAAGTAGAGATGTGTTAATTATGTGAGTGAGTGCAGGTAAGATGGATGGAGAGATGGCCTGGAGAAGGTGAGAAGGAATGGGGTCAAGGGAACAGATGGTGGGGTGGTTGGAGAGAAGGAGTTTAGAGACCTCAGTATCAGTCAGAGGAGAGAACATAAAGACAGAGGAGTTGCATACAGGAGACGGATGTTTGACATGGTAAGGTGCTGAGAATATATTGCCGATGGTTGTAAGCTTATTAGTAAAAAATCTGGCGAAGACATCTGCTGTCAGTGATGTGTCAGGTGGTGGAGGAGGAGGGCTTAGGAGTGTGTTGAATGTTCTAAACAAGCTGTGAGTGTCTGTGCTGCTGTTGATCTTTTTCTGGTAGCAGGAAATTTTTGCAGATTTAACGTTATCTGAAAAAGTTGCAAGCAGAGACTGATATTTACCTAGATTTGCTGGATCTTTAGATTTCTGCCATCTCCTCTCAGCTACCCTGAGGTCAGTCCAATGTTCACGAAGGACGTCAGAGAGCCAGGGGCTGGGTGGTGTAGTAATGTGCTGGCCTTGAGGAGAGAGGACAGGTGTTGCCTAGACAGGTTGTTAAAGTAGAGCTTAGTGTGTCTGTGGCATTGTTTACATCAAGGATGGAAAATAAATTTTGTGTGGGAAGGGAGGTATAGACAGCAGTGGAAAGGCGAGAGGGTGAAAGAGAATGGAGGTTACCTTCATCTACTTGTAGATGGGAGAGTCATGTTTAATTGAACAAAGTTGTGATTAGAGACATGTAAAGGAGTAACAAGAATATTTGAGTTGGTACAGTTACATGTAAAAATGAGGTCCAGCTGGTTGCCTGATCTGTGAGTTGCTGTGGTGCTTAGTCTTTCCAAGTCAAATGAGGCCAGAAGAGCATTCAGTTCAGTGGCCTGGGGCTTGTCTTGGTGTATGTTGAAATCACTAAGAACCACAAGTGGCTTACCATCCTCCGGGAACGAGGACAGCAGGACATCCAACTCCTCGAGAAAGTTTGCCAGCTGACCTGGAGGGCGATAAATGACAACAAAATGTATTTTTGTGGGTTGCATTATAGTAATAGCATGTAATTCAAAAGTAGTATTGTTACAAAGAGATGAGTGTGGTGAAAAAGTCCAGTTGTTATGAATGAGTAAACCTGTTCCCCCACCCCTACCGGTGTGTCGAGTGGTGTGAGAGAAGGAGAAGTTGTTGGAGAGAGCAGCAGGTGTTGCTGTATCCTTTGGACGTATCCATGTTTCTGTAAGTGCCAGGATGCTGAGGGTGGACTGTGTGGCAAAGGCCGGAATGAAGTCAGCTTTGTTCACAGCTGACTGGCAGTTCCAGAGTCCCACTGAGAAAGAGAGCGGAGCAGGTGCTGAAGTAACAAGTAGGTCTTCACACGAGGAGGGCTTTACATGAGGGCTACCACTTCCGCTGCCTCTTCTGCATCAGCATTCACATCAAATATATACACGATGCTAACGAGCCATACAGTGAAAAAAGCAGGACACGCCTTAATGCTGCTTAGCACAAAGCTAGTCATCTGGGCAACCGAAAGTACAGGTCGCGTAATATGAACAGCGCGGGAACAAACGTGACTTCAGTACAACGCAAATCAATTATGCTACACTTTAGCAATAAATAATACTCTAAAACAAGTGAAGCACTGTTTATAGACACTAAAAACAATGATGGTTTTACACACACTGAAAAATCAACTCTAAATCTAGCAGTGAATACCCTGGGACAAGTCAAAACAATATAGCACACACACCAACACATGTTTAAGCAATGCGAGTTCAAGCCAGTAAACAAACAGCACAAGTCTAGCAATGAATACCACTCTACAACAAAGTAAAACAATGAAATAAACACACTTACATGCAACTGCAGACTCCTGTAGATAAATCGCTTCTATTTTTAATTGTATTTATTTATTTATTGGTGTTTTGTATCTTCTAATTTGTTGTATTGTCTAAACTACTTGCATTTGTTTTATTTTTTCTACATATTGTCATTGCTGCAAATGCAAATAAATACTTGGAGAGAGAAAATAAATTAAGCTGCTTCAGAAAGGTTTCCACCTCTGTGGTTACGCGGCTCATTTTCCGCCCTCTTTTAATTAATTGGGACACGTGCAAAGGATTGTGGGTCATTGAAGGCCATGAAAGATACACCGATCCTCCAAAATATGGCAAACGAAGGCTGCAAAATGAGGCTGCCTTCCAAGTATCCTCACAATTGAGATGTTTGATGACGTGGCAGCTGAGATACCCAGGCTAACGAGGCTGCAGCCTTCCAATTGAGAAGCACCCAATCTCTCCAAACCCTCCCCTCTAAAGTCAGCCAACCCAATATCAGGAAACCTAAAGATGTAACATTCGCAGATACCTAAAAGTTTTTTTAGTTGTGCCTGGCAGGCTACTTGGCCTTATTGTCTCTATAAGGAATTAATTAAATATACTGTATAAAATGTTCTAACACACACTAATGCAAGTAGCAAAACAAATAAGTATAATCTGTATAGCTGTTTTCATTCTAGGATTTTAATCTTTGTGATCATTACACCCAATCGTTTTTAGTCAACTATTAGCAATGGAAGAAAGTGGCACCATTGTATCTGTAGCCCTTCCAGGTTTATTTGGAACAGATGTGCCAGGTAGACCCATTTTGACTGGGTGTTATGGAAATTAGCTATATGGAATTCAGCTTCTGAATGTGATCAGCTACCATCTCATTTAAAAATGCACAGTGTAGCAGTGTAGCAGATATATGAATCAAACAATCAGTGACCTAAACTGTGATTTCATTGTACAAGCATTTAGGGTCTCGAGTTGAGGCAATCACGGCTGTACACTTTACATGTATAAAAACACAGCTGAAATTCCCCTCTTAAACTGGTTGAATGAAAGAGCAATCAGCCTCTGTGGTCCCTAAGAGCAATTTCAACTAAAATCTGCAACATATGGTAAAATCACTCAAGGAATAGTGTAAAATCTGTGCACTATGAAGGTTCCTGTGTTTTAGGAGCCTCTTTCCTTCAAAACATTTCAAGCCATCTTCATGACTGCCTGTTTCCATCACCTAAACTGTTAGCGATATGGATTTTTGCCTTGCAATGCTATAACTTATGGTAATGATATTACTGAAATAGCATGAAAGCCTTCATGCTTGAAATTCATCATACAGTCTGCATATTTAAACCTTGCCAGGTGTTGACTTGCGCAAAGCTGTTATGCTAATGGATATGTGTTCTGGCTGGCTTGTTTTAAGGGGTGGCTGTAAAGTAAGGAACGCGCTAACTTGCGTTAGTCATCTATCGCCCCGCATGTCACGCTCTTCAACGATTTCCCATCTACTTTTCATCCACTGCTAATATACTGACAATATCACTTAGGCAAATCACTCGACGGCCTTCTGTAGCTGCTCAGAAGCATGATTGTTAGCGGAAAGTTCCAGAGCTCCATCATGGCGAGGTGGAATAATGGCAGATCAGTTGTTTTGTCACTACACCTGCTCAGCAACACCATTTGGCATTTGCACGCCATAATTATAACTGCTTTGTCAATGCACTTCAGTCCTATCCTTGCTTTAATGAAAATGTATCATAGTTCTGTGATAAAAAAATATTAATAAATTAAAAAAAAGAAAAAACATACTTTTATTATGATATTTGTTGTAAACAAAAGAAACCAAAGTTAAAACCATGGTTGACTTATTATTACTATAGTTTAGAATTTGTTATGAAAAATAGTAGCCTAAATTTATTTAGAAGCTCAAACCATAACTGCCATAGATGTAATAACAATGAAGTAGATTCCCTCACCTCATTAGATGATTTATTTGGTATGAATCCACATTTATCAAAGTGGTCATTATTACAACCTAAGGTTTATTGTTTTTCATATTTATATTTTTAAGGGACAAATGAAGACATTTTTAAGAAAGACCCCACAGTGAGTTTATACATTAATTAAGTGTCCAGTTGAACCAAGTTCCCCTGGAACACTGCTATAAACCATGGCAAATAAAGGTGCTGATGCCTTTTTTGATTTCATAATATCAATTAAATTGTAATTCAAATAACTTCCACTCAAATTAATTTCATTTATCCTCATTTACCAATATTCCCTGATAATATAGCCTCAACTATATTGTACCTCTTCTTTCTTTTCTCTTAGTATTCTCAGAATTTTGATTGATTAATAGACAGCAAATTAAAACAGCAATAAAACAAGTCAGAAGAAGTCATTCTGTTTAGTTTTTTCAGCCTTCTTTTCAACAGTTGCTTGGAAACTATGCTGAAATGATTATGATGGATGATGGTTAGATAAACTGATAAGTTCCCACTGAGATGGTGGCAAGTGACCATGAGATAAGTGAGACACAGAAGCTGCCATCCTTCTGTTCTGCAATAATATCACTGGAGCGTGTTTTCAAAGTTATATTCTGAAAAAATTTTCTCTCGTAAATCTCAATGAAGAGTAAACAGATTTGGGGTTACTTAATTGTTATAAGAATGTAAGTGATTAAGAATGTGAGCTTTGAGCTTGTTGAATGAAAGCCTGGTGCACTGTATATGTGTAAATGTGGAGGTAATCAGAGAAAATGAGCTGCTCACTTTGATATGTGCAAAGATAATCAAGCTGTTTTATCAGCCAGCCTTCCTCCACTGTTCTCCCTCCTTTTCATTGTCTCTCTTAATTTGCGGTCTCTTTATCGGCATGCTATTTACAATCATGTGTTTTCAGTCTATTTTCGCATTTAATGAAAGAGACTGTAAAAGTATCATCAGTTTATATTATCTCTCTTCGTTTCTCCGTTACACCTTTTCATTCCTCATGGTGTCTTTCTTGAGTGCAGTGTTTTCCTGAACCATGGTGCCAGTGCGGTATGCTAATGAGTATTGATGTGTATGAAATTAGCTGGAATTTGCAGAGGTAGCACTAATGTAATGAGTGCCTACCTCTACCTTGGCCTGCCAGCAACATAGCACCAGGTCTGTGAAAGGAGGAGGGGGTATTAACGTGCTTCAACGTCTGTCCATATGCTTTCTCATTCTTGGGATTCAGAGGAACCGATTAAAAAAAAAACACAATCCATCTAAGTGGTTGATTTACCATGCAAAAATGCTCCCTTATTCTCCACAAAGTGCATTACTTAAAGCTGAAGTGTGTTATCTGTTCAATGTTAAAATACTTTCCAATATCCCAGCATTATATGGGGAGACAACCCCCCCCCACACACACACACACACATAAGAAAAAAAAAATTAAAGACTGTGGTGCTATCGAAACAATACTTGGTTTGTTGGAGCATCCCAACCAGCTGGACACAACACATGCTAACATAGCAACATTGGCTCAACCAATAGCAGGAGTTTGGGGTGAGACTGAAATTATTTTTAGTTTTGCAATTACATTTGGTGAAGCTAGTGGCACAGAATTTACACACTTAATTTCACCAAAATCTGTTCTTTACTGGATTCACCGATTTTATGTTTTGTTTGATTAAAGAAAAGTTACATGTACAGGATGAAATAAGATTTCAAGGAGGGTGTGTACTCCACCTCCTTATCATTGAAATTGGAATAAAGTTGTCTAAGGTGTCAGAAATGTTCAGCCACATCAGTAAACGAAGATAAATCCAGCAAATACAGACCATGTGGAAATCATGCTCTTTGAATTTGTAGATTCAGCAGGTAATCTCATGAAACATGCAAGACAGCCTAAGCATTACAGTCTTTCCCATGATACCTCAGTCCCTTTGGATTTTCTGAGCTTTATGAAAGAAAAGCTGCCCATCTAGCACATCATATCACATATTATTTCCTCTGTTATAATAATGAAGGCAACTAATTGCATTTGACAGCCATAATTAGTGGAAGCAGCAACATATGTAATTTAGCAATATATCAGCTACAGTTGAAGTCAGAAGTTTACATACACTTAATTTGAAGTCACTAAAACCAATTTTTTAACCACTTCATAGATTTAATATTAGATAACTATAGTTTTGGCAAGTTGTTTAAGACATCTACTTTGTGCATGACACAAGTAATTTTTTCCAACAATTGTTTACAGACAGATTGTTTCACTTTTAATTGACTATATCACAATTCCAGAGGGTCAGAAATTCACATTCACTAAGTTAATTGTGCCTTTAAGCAGCTTGGAAAATTCCAGAAAATTATGTCAAGACTTTAGACAATTAGCTTCTGATTGGAGGTGTACTGAATTGGAGGTGTACCTGTGGATGTATTTTAAGGCCTACCTTCCATCATACCGCTCAGGAAGGAGACACATTCTGTCTCCTAGAGATGAATGTACTTTGGTGCGAAAAGTGCAAATCAATGCCAGGACAACAGCAAAGGACCTTGTGAAGATGCTAGAGGAAACAGGTAGACAAGTATCTAAATCCACAGTAAAACAAGTCATACAGTTGAAGTCAGAAGTTTACTTACACCTTAGCCAAATACATTTAAACTCAGTTTTTCACAATTCCTGACATTTAATCATAGAAAACATTCACAGTCATAGGTCAGTTAGGATCACTACTTTATTTTAAGAATGTAAAATGTCAGAATAATAGTAGAGAGAATTATTTTTTTCAGCTTTTATTACTTTCATCACATTCCCAGTGGGTCAGAAGTTTACATACACTTTGTTAGTATTTGGTAGCATTGCCTTTAAATTGTTTAACTTGGGTCAAATGTTTTGGATAGCCTTCCACAAGCTTCTTACAATAAGTTGCTGGAATTTTGACCCATTCCTCCATACAGAACTGGTGTAACAGAGTCAGGTTTGTAGGCCTCCTTGCTCGCATATGCTTTTTCGGGTTGAGGTCAGGGCTTTGTGATGGCCACTCCAATACTTTGACTTTGTTGTCCTTAAGCCATTTTGCCACAACTTTGGAGATATGGTTGGGGTCATTGTCCATTTGGAAGACCCATTTGTGACCAAGCTTTAACTTCCTGGCTGATGTCTTGAGATGTTGCTGCAATATATCCACATAATTTTCCTTCCTCATAATGCCATCTATTTTGTGAAGTGCACCAGTCCCTCCTGCAGCAAAGCACCCCCACAACATGATGCTGCCACCCCCATGTTTCACAGTTGGGATGATGTTCTTCAGCTTGCAAGCCTCAGCCTTTTTCCTCCAAACATAATGATGGTCATTATGGCCAAACAGTAACATTTTTGTTTCATCAGACCAGAAGACATTTCTCCATAAAGTAAGATCTTTGTCTCCATGTGCACTTTCAAACTGTAATCTGGCTTTTTTATGGTGGTTTTGGAGCAGCAGCTTCTTCCTTGCTGAGCAGCCTTTCAGGTTATGTTGATATAGGACTTGTTTTACAGTGGATATAGATACTTGTCTACCTGTTCCCTCCAGCATCTTCACAAGGTCCTTTGCTGTTGTTCTGGCATTGATTTTCACTTTTCGCACCAAACTACATTCATCTCTAGGAGAGAGAATGCGTCTCCTTCCTGAGCGGTATGATGGCTGCGTGGTCCCATGGTGTTTGTACTTGCATACAATTGTTTGTACAGATGAACGTGGTACCTTCAGGGATTTGGAAATTGCTCCCAATGATGAACCAGACATGTGGAGGTCCACAACTTTTTTTCTGAGATCTTGGCTGATTTCTTTTGATTTTCCCATGATGTCAAGCAAAGAGGCACTGAGTTTGAAGGTAGGCCTTAAAATACATCCACAGGTACACTTCCAATTCAGTACACCTCCAATCAGAAGCTAACTGGCTAATTGTCTAAAGGTTTGGCATCATTTTCTGGAATTTTCCAAGCTGCTTAAAGGCACAGTTAACTTAGTGTATGTAAACTTCTGACCCACTGGAATTGTGATAGTCAATTAAAAGTGAAACAATCTGTCTGTAAACAATTGTTGGAAAAATGACTTATGTCATGCACAAAGTAGATGTCCTAAACGACTAGCCAAAACTATAGTTTGCTAATATTAAATCTGTGAAGTGGTTAAAAAATGTGTTTTAATGACTTCAACCTAAGTGTATGTACACTTCTGACTTCAACTGATTACCACTGTCATTTAAAAATGTTGCCTATAAAATACAAGGAAATTCCTCACAGATATTTTTGGTCTGCTGTAGCTAAGTTGTTTGATGAGGAGGTAATTTTATGTTTTTTTTTTTTTTGTTTTTTTTTTTGTCAGTATGATATATAGTGATGGATGAGACTGGTGATTTGAAATCTCAGGCAGATAAGATATTCTCACACACACACACACACACACACACACACACACACACACACACACACACACACACACACACACACACCCACGTTGGTGCAGCTATCCATATGAGGACTCTCCATAGACATAATGATTTTTATACTGTACAAACTATTGATTCTATTCCCTAACCCTACCCCTAAACCTGACCCTCACAAAAAACTTTCTGCATTTTTACATTTTCCAAAATACATAATTTAGTATGTTTTTTAAGTGATTTGAATTATGGGAACATTAGAAATGTCCTCATATACCACATTGTAATTACCAGTTTGTAACCTAAACAAATGTCCTCATAAACCACACAAACCTGCCCACACACACACAGATGGACATTCTCTCATATAAAGACAGCCAACTCTCTGGAAAACATTTTAAATCAGCCTAAGCTGGTCAGACTTGTCTTTTTTTTTTTTTTTTTTCTTCACTTGATAATTTTTATTGTGCAAAATACATCAGGACACATATACTGTGCAATTTCACCACAAACATCATGACACAGTATTATTCTGCCATTATTTACATAAACTGTCCTTATCAAACATTAATAAATGCCACAAGCAATTTGATCTCAACCAGTTTTGCGTGATTCAAATTCTAATTCAAATTCAAAAAATAAACTTTATTGTCCATCCCCATGGGGGTGGGAGGCTGTAGAAAATTGTCTTTAGGCAGAGGCTCAGACAAACAAGACAAACAAAAATAATATAAAAAATAAAAGAAAAAAAACACAACTGTTGTAGGAGACCTGTTTCATTACACTTATCTTAAGATCCTATTTAAAATTTCAATTGCAGTAGGGCTAAAAGTCTTCTTATATTTAGCCTTTTTCACTAGAGCTACCTTATATCGTCTGCCGGATGGAAGTACCTGAAATGAATCATGAAGGGTGTGGGAAATGTCCAATGTAATAGCAGAAGCTTTCCTTTTGACTGCCACAATGTAAAAATCAGAGAGTGGTATTTGTTGCTTTCCAGTAATTTTACCAGCTAGCTTTACACCTTCACGCATCCCACTAGTGCCATGTCGTCTGCATATTTTATGAGTGTCAGATTATCATTCTTACAGGTCATTTCGTTTGTATAAATCGAGAAAGAATTGGAGATAAGACACATCCCTGTGGGAGACCAGTATTTAAAACCACATTCTCTGACCTGCATTCATTTACCAGCACATGTTGTGGGCAGTCCTGAAGAAAATTTTTAATCCACAAAATCAGGGTTTGGTGAATTGTAGCCCCTCCAAATATCTCAAAAGTGTATTTATACTCTATAAGCAGAGAAATCAATAAATAAAATCCTAACATAGGAATTTACTAAATCCAAATGCTTTGTGGCTTTATTCAGCAGAGTGAGGGTAGCATCTTCGACTCCACACCCCACCCTGTAAGCAAATTGTTGTGGATCAAGTCTGCCAGTAATTGCCTCGGAGATTTGCTGACAAACCACTCTCTCCATGCACTTGCAAAGCACAGATGTTAGAGCCACCGGTCTGTAGTCCTCAAGCTCCTTAGCATGTGCCTTTTTTGGCAAGGGAATAATGGTACTTTCCTTCCAGGCCTGGGGTACAACATTACAGTCTAGAGACAGCTGAAAAAGATGTGTCAGCACCCCCTTCAGCTGAGTTGCACATTCCCTCAGTACTTTGCCCTTTAATCCGTCAGGCCCCGGTGTCTTTCGAGGTTTGACTTGAGATAAAACCTTTTCCACAATTTGTTCCTTATAGGATATATTTGATTATAGAAGAAAAGTCAGGATGCTCTATAGGAGTCCAGCGATCATCTAAATGTCTGTTATTGAAACGAGCATAACATTTATTCAATTCAGTAACAAAACCAGCAGAATCAGAACAATGGATATTGTGTTGCTTCTGATTTCTTCCAATCATAGTGTTTAGGCCTCGCCAGGCCATCCGTGCATTGCCTGCTGTAAAGTTTTCCTCAACTTTCTGTTTATATTGCTACTTGGCCACCTTAATTTTTTTCTTCAGTCCTTTTTCTAAAAACTTGACCTCATTTTTGTCCCCATTTAAAAATTTGATTTTTTTTGTAAGATTGAGACAATGTTTAAGATCTTTAGTAACCCAGGGCTTATTGTTTGGGTAGCACCTCACACACGTTACAGTGATAGTTTACACACCATTAAGACATATGCCATGACTGCTCTTTCACTTCATGACAAGCCACCAAATGATGCTAAATTGTTTGTGTTTTAACTGGGATAAATACTAATAAGCATGGTACATGTGTAGTTAATAATGATGTGCCCCTCCAAGTCAAGTCATGACATGACATGTGTATAAATCAGGAAATACCCCCACACTTAATTGTCACCACATGACATGGCCATCTCAACCATCTGCAAGAGACTGTCCCAAGAAGCCCTCAGGATTGCAATGGAAAGCATAGAATCCTAGACTAAGGCTTCTGGACCAATTTTCTACACTTAAAATTAAAACTCATAGGAGATCATGAGACATCGTGATTGTTTTCTTGCAAACAGCAGCTAAAAATATATGTACTATAACACTATCAAAATACACCATTGTATCAACAGTCTATTTTTGTATAGTATAAATGTATAGCCTGATGTAACCTTTCAAATATGTGTAGTGACTTGTAATCATTTTTATAACTGAGAAATTGGTGATTATGCATTTTCTTGTATTATCCATGTTGAAATAGTTAGTTAACTATTTTTCAGAGCAAATGTATTGTGTCTGGTATGTAAGAGTTTGCCTTTACATGAGGAGAGCAATTGGTGAATTAATTTTGTTTTTATAATTTTATAACTTTAAAATATAAAATGTATAATTAAAATGTACTTTTTCGAGAAGTAATTTTAAGAGGCCTTTACACAAAGGATTGTAAATCAGCGTTTAAAAAGGAGGGAAAGAGGTGATCATGTGTCATCATAAAGACAATTCTGATTTGCTCAAGACACCTTTGGGGTGCTGCCAACCTCAACTCAATAAAATCTCCCCTCCTAGGACAAACTCTCTCTTCTGTTCTCTCTTGGCTCTTGCTCTTCTCTTAGCCCTTGTTTGGCTGGCTTCACTTTGGCGCCCCTCTGCCCAGTTTCCGCACAATGTAGAGTTCCGTGCTTGAACAATATTTCAACATATTTGTGATATATTTTCAATGGCCATGAGAATAGTATTACTCTAAAGAGTTAACATATGCGTCATATCTGTCACGAACCCAAGGACTCCTCCTGCTCACCACCAGAGGTCCCCCTCGTCCGAGTTCTGAGGGCACCTCAAACTACACTTCCCAGCATGCCTACCTGGACTGATTACACTTACACCTGTTCCCTAATTCATAGACTATTTAAGCGCTGTTCTAACAATAGTCATTGCAAAGTCTTGTTTTGCTCCTGCTAACATTTCTGAGTGTTTTCCTCTGTTTATACTGCCTGCCTGTGTTCAACTTCTGCCTGTTACCCACCGTTTGATACTCTGCTGCCTGCCTTGTTTACCCATTGTTTACCTGGACTCTTACTGTGATTGTTTGCTGCCCTGACCATTGCCTGTTTATTACTACGTCTCTCATCTGCCTACGCTGTTCCATTACTAGTGATTTACCCTGCCTGTCTGTTTATAAGTTGCACATTTATTATTAAACCGCATATGGATCTTAACCTCTGTTCTCCGGAGTCTGTGTTACAGAAGACTTTGCCAACTACAGATCCAGCGGTGCTCCAGCAATTGTCTACTGAAGTTTTCGCTCAAGCTAATGTGTTGGCTGCCCACCAACAGCAACTCATCCGGCTGACTGCTTCTACAGAGGAATTAGTAAAGCTCTTTCAAAACCTCCACATTCATGCATCGGACCAACCGCCACATGCATCTCAACCCATTCCAGTGAATAACCCTCTTTCTCCGAACACCTTCACCGCCAATCCACGTCTTGCTTTTCCGGAGAAGTTTGATGGCACATCAGCCAAGTAAAAGGGGTTTCTGATGCAGTGTTCGAAGTTTGTGAAACAGCAATCCACGCTATATCCCACTGATGACAGTCGCATCTCTTTTGTATGCTCCTTATTAACCGGAAGGGCTCTGGACTGGGCAGACCGTTATATGGCCTTGTGAAGGTTCGAGGTTCACACCCTTGATGATTCTGAGAAGTATTCGAGCATCCCAAGGGAGGAAAGAATTCTGGTGAGCTGTTGCTCTCACTCCAACAGGGGAAGGACACCACTGCCGAGTATGCACCTACATTCCGCACTCTTGCCGCACAGACTGTATGGGTAGAGGACACAATCAAGTTGTTTTTCCAAAGGGGACTCAATCTGGAACTGCAATCCGAGCTGGCATGCTGCGATGAAGGGAGAACCCTGGGCCAGTATATCAACCTAGCCATTCACCACGATAAACTCATCCGCTCTCGAAGACCGGTCCACTTCTCTACTGTCACTTCACAGACCACATCCAGCACTGGTGGAACTGAATCCATGCAGATTGGGCACACTTATCTGACGTCGGAGGAGAGAGAACACTGCATGAAGCTCCATCCAATCATTTAAATCGGCGGTGAGTGACGTCTTGACTCCTCTTTTCACTTCTTCCTGTATTAAAGTACCCATCACTATAACTGGTTGTCAGAACATAATCACCACCCATGATCAATTCTAGTGCTGCAGGCAATTTTACTGATGAGGGCTTAGCCAAGAGGTTTGAGAATCTCCTTTGGCAGTGGCAGCATTAGATGGATGCCCCCTGGGAAACAGCCATGTTCACTTCACCACTACGGACATCACCCTCCAAGTTGGCACTATTCACACTGAAAGAACATGCCTCTATATCATTAATTCTCCTCACAACCCTGTGATACTTGGATTACCGTGGCTTCAACAATACAATCCTCAAATCTCTTTGCGTGAAGGACAGATTTCACGGTGGGACTCAAGTTGCTTCTCCAGCTGCCTAAAGCCCATTTCACCTGTTTCCATCGGATCCACTACTGTCACGGAGGTTCCCTCTTCAGTGCTCAACCTACCCTCTGAGTATGACGACCTCGTTGAAGCCTTTAGTAAGGCCAAAGCCTCTCAACTTCCTTGTCACCGTTCCAGTGATTGTGCAATTGAACTGTTGCCCGGCACTACATTACCACAACGTAGGACCTTTCCTTTGTCTTAACCTGAGTCTGAGGCTATGAAAAACTACATTGAGGAAGAACTGGCAAAGGGCTTCATCCGACTATCCACCTCACCCACGGCAGCCGGGTTCTTCTTCATTGGCAAGTAAGATGGCGGGCTCTGTCCTTGCATTGATTACCGTGCTCACAATGACATTATGGTAAAGTTCCGTAATCCTTTACCTCTGGTCCCAGCAGCATTGAACAGTTACGCACCGCAAGTTACTTTACCAAGCTCGACCTTCGCAGTGCATACAACCTCATACGCATCCGGGAGGGGGACAAATGGAAGACAGCATTCTCCACCAGCAGTGGCCACTACGAATATCTGGTCATGCCTTTCGGATTGGCCAACAGTCCTTCGGTCTTCCAGTCATTCATTGATTATGTCTTCAAAGACATGCTTAACTGGTGGGTTATTGTCTACATCGACATCCTCATTTATTCAAACTCTTCGGAAGAACACATCACCCATGTTCGAGCAGAACTTCAGTGTTTGATCCACCACCAACTCTACGCCAAAGCCGAGAAGTGTGAGTTCCATCAGACCTCTGTATCTTTCCTTGGCTACGTCATCAGCCCAGAGGGGGTCGCCATGGACGACAGTAAGGTACGTGCGGTATTAAACTGGCCTCAACCTACTTCCGTGAAGGAGTTGCAAAGCTTCCTGTGGTTCGCCAATTTCTACAGGTGATTTATCCAAAATTTCAGTTCAGTCACTGCCCCACTGATGTCCTTGTTAAGGGGAGGGGGCTCCAAACTGTGTTGGTCTGCAACGACCCTCCAAGCCTTCAAGAACCTGTAGTCTCGCTTCACCTCCGCTCCCATCCTGCTCCATCCTGACCCCAGTACTCCTTTCATGGTTGAAGTGGACACCTCTAACACAGGAATCGGAGCCATTCTCTCACAACGTCATGGAATGCCCCCAAAACTCTACCCTTGCACATACTTTTCCCATAAGTTATCTCCTGCTGAGCAAAACTATGATGTGGACAACCGAGAATTGCTGGCTATGAAAGCGGCTCTAGAGGAATGGCGACACTGGCTGGAGGGGGCGAGATATCCTTTCCACATGTTAACAGACCATCGAAACCTCGAATATTTACGCTCTGCTAAAAGACTGAATCCTAGGCAGGCTAGGTGGCCATTGTTCTTTACTCGATTCAGTTTCACCATTACCTATCATCCAGGTTCCAAAAATTCCAAAGCCGATGCTCTCTCTCATCTGTTTGAGTCTGACACTCAGAACCAGACATCTGAACCCATCATCCCCACATCTCTAATCTTGGCTCCAGTTCAATGGGATATAATGACAGAGATCGCCCAAGCTCATATTCAGGACTCCTCCTGATTGCCCTCCTGAGAAAACCTACATTCCATGACTCCTTTGGGAAAAGACCTTACAATAGGTCCATACTACCACCAGTTCCAGACACCCAGGTATAGCAGCCGCACTACAACTGCTTCGGAATCGTTTCTGGTGGAACACCATGCAGGCAGAAACCATTGCCTACGTCAACAACAGTCCCTCCATGCAGCAAACAAATCCTCCAAGCAACTTCCTGCAGGACTCCTCCCAACCTTTGCCTATTCCCCATCGTCCTTGGTCTCACATCGCCATCGACTTCATCACTGATCTCCCTGTCTCTCAAGGTAACACCGTCATTCTTACTGTCATTGATCAATTTTCTAAGTCATGTCGATTAATCCCTCTGCTCAAGCTCCCCACAGCCTTCAAGACTGCAAAACATCTTATGCATAAGGTGTTTCGCTTCTACGGACTACCTGAAGACATTGTCTCTGACAGGGGTCCTCAGTTTACATCCCGGGTCTGGAAGGTGTTCTTTCAACAAATCAACATCAACATCAGTCTCACTTCAGGCTACCACCCACATTCAAACGGCCAGATTGAGCGCTTAAACCAGGAGATCATGCGCTTTCTCAGAATGTATTGTCACCAGAACCAGGCCGACTGGAGCCATTATCTGCTTTTGGCCGAGTATGCCCAGACCTCCCTTCAGAAGCTGTCCACAGGCATGACCCCCTTTCAGTGTGTGCTGGGATTTCAACAACCTCTGTTCCCCTGGTCTGGAGAACCCACAGAGCTACCGGCCATCAATGACTGGCTTCGGTGTTGTGAAGAGGTGTGGGACCATGCTCATGTCCACCTCCAAAGAGCTGTTAGGAGGCAGAAGAAACAGGCCAATCGTCATAGACTCCATAATCCCATCTACACTCCCGGCCAATGGGTTTGGCTGTCCACACATGACCTTCATCTCCATCTGCCTTGCAAG
Organism: Myxocyprinus asiaticus; assembly: GCF_019703515.2. NCBI lineage: Eukaryota > Metazoa > Chordata > Actinopteri > Cypriniformes > Catostomidae > Myxocyprinus > Myxocyprinus asiaticus. The sequence goes on along the minus strand of NC_059370.1, from coordinate 18,625,512 downwards.
AAACTCAGTCCCAGGTAAGTGGGTCCTTTCAAAGTTATTAGACAAATTACTCCAGTGTCTTATCGCCTTCAACTGCCCTCTAACTACCACATTTCTCCCACCTTCCATGTTTCCCTGCCTAAACCCGCTGGTGGCCCGAGGGAGGAGGAGAATATTGATGATCAAAACCCCCCGCCCATCGTAGATGGCGAGGAGGCCTATCAAGTTCGAGAGTTCCTGGACTCCTGACGTCGGGGTCGCTTTCTTCAGTACTTGGTTGACTGGGAGAGGTATGGCCCAGAGGAGCGATCCTGGGTCAGAGCTGATGATATTCTTGACCCCACACTCACCACTGAATTTCATCCAGAAAGACCTGCCCCTCGACCCCGTGGAAGACCCCGGCGTTGAATGCCTCATCACGTCAGAAGCCGCTCGTGGGGGGGAGGGGGTTCTGTCATGAACTCAAGGACTCCTCCTGCACACCAGCAGAGGTCCCCCTCACCCAGTACAGAGGGCACCTCGAACTACACTTCCCAGCATGCCTACCTGGACTGATTACACTTACACCTGTTCCCTAATTCATAGAATATTTAAGCGCTGTTCTAACAATCAGTCTAACAGTCATTGCGAAGTCTTGTTTTGCTCCTGCTAACATTTCTGAGCATTTTCTTCTGTTTATACTGCCTGCCTGTGTTCTGCTGCCTGCCTTGTTTACCCATTGTTTACCTGGACTCTTACTGTGATTGTTTGCTGCCTGCCCTGACCATTGCCTGTTTATTACTATGTCTCTCATCTGCCTACGCTGTTCCATTACTGGTGATTTATCCTGCTTGTCTGTTTATGAGTTGCACATTTACTATTAAACCGCATATGGATCTTAACCTCTGTTCTCCGGAGTCTGTGTTACAGTATCAACTCAGTGTGGCCGAGTGAACAGACGTACAACTTAATTCTTGCAATATTCCCCAAATTAATCATAATTCCATTCTTAAGCTAAAATTCTATATATATAAATTGTGAGCAGATACAACGAGCCTGTTGAATTATATATTTAATGGTGGAGAATTTTTATTCAGATTTATAATCTGATCATTTGTAATTTATCCTTCATATAATGGTGGTCGTATGCGGCCAAGATTCCTAAACTAATTTACATATACTGTAATTTCTTACATATTATTGGTGATGAATGCTGGCAGTTGTAAATATACCCTGCCACAAAGTTGCTAATTTCTTACATATTATTGGTGTTAGAATGCGGATAGAATCTAAACGAGTTGTTTGTCTTTTTATACACACAGTCATTCTTTTCTTTGAATCCAGATAACAAATCAGAAATGCATGAAACTAGTCTAAAGTGTTGCATCTGTGACATATGTATTGTGTGCCGACTTGTTATGACAACGAAAAAGCAAAAGCTTGAATTTGCCTCCCTGTTATGAGTGAAAGGTCTAACGCTGCCTTCAGCACTCATGAAAAGAGCATAGGAATAGAATTTAACTCTCTGATGAAACAAACCCAGTAACAATTTGTGGAATAAAGTTGCAGTTAAAGTAAAATTCCATGAAAGGAGCTTAAAATTTCCCCCTGCAAGGACGAATAAATCTTCTCGCAGTGCAGTAAGGGTAAAGAGATGAGCAATGTTCCTCTACCTCTTCCTAAATGGCCTTATTTTATAGCTAGATTGATGACATTGCAATGTTCCAGTGCATTCAACTAGTCTATTTTAACTTTCTGTGGTTTAATCTTTGGAGTAGTGATGTTCGCTTGTTTGTGCATGCTCGCTGAGCAAATTTGAAAATAACTTGTGTTACAACGGGCATCCAAGTGAAATTTTGAATGGGAGTGTAAATGCTTGATCACGCTAGAGATTTGCAATAAATCTGTATACCTTCAGTAGATAGACCCTGCTGTGTAACCAGAAACTGACACGAAAACTCGCTCTGATCAAATTAAGTTGTTTGGTATCTCGCTTCGAACGAGTTGATAGTATAAGCACCACACCGTAAAACAATAACGTGAGTGTCTGTAATTTGCATTTCTTAAAAATTGCTTTTTAAAGAAACTAGAGTGATAAATACCAAGCTGCAAAAAGCTAAGCATGCTGTTTTATTTTTGCATTAAGATTCACCTTGAATGCATTGCAATTGCAAGTGCCACATTGAGTTACAACAAGCTGAACGTGATGGCTGTCAATTGTGCATAGTTGCACACGCTGACGTTCATGAGATTCGCTGAAACTGTGCTTTCATTCATGCTAAAGAAACATTCATAAATCAATGGTATTGGTGTTAGTTGCAATGATGACAGGTTATCACGGGAAGTCCTAAGAGACTCTTCTTGGGCAACTCACTGCGCATGCATATCCTGCCGACACCATATTGTCAACAAAGTACAGCATAACTAAGCTAATAAGTTAGTGGTCTTGCATTGAAAGCCTATACTAAACCATAGCATCCTGTGGCCTGTTACAGTTAAATACAGCTTGTGTTTGAACAAACTTGTAGTGATTTAACACTTTAACTTCTCAAACTTTTAACAAATTTTTTCTCTTATGCATTTTATTCAATTATTCTCTCTCTCCATTATCCCATCTAACAAAATACTGTTTCTCAAGTAACAATTGAGTTAAATGTAAATTAAGTGGAATTGGAGAGTCGATTAAAATTTTTATTTCCTTCCCATTGCTTCTTTTACCACCCATCTATTGCTTAAGGCTTAACTACTTTAGATAATAATAGGTCTGAAGCAGTGTAAGTTTACAAAAAAATTACTGCTGCCTATCATTCCTATTATTACCTACCACCCATCAGTTCCAGCTGATTTTAATTACTTGGCTGTTTTATTTTATTTCCCTTTTGTGTGTTGGGCATTGAGGTGATCTGTCTCACATGGAGGGCCCCCACCAGAGCAGTATCAACTCAACCCCCAGGCCCCACAGTATAAGACTCTATCCACTTCCACATTGTGGAATTTTAAATTGACAGAATCCCTCCAATAATTTTTTTTCTGTTACACAATCACGGTCAACGAGCACCAAACCTCAAGCAACAGAAAATGTATTAGTGGATTTTGTGTTTGAAGCCTTTGTTTATTTTCCATTTAATTTTTAATTCTGTCTCCCTCTGACTTTTTCTCTCCTTAATATTTTCCGTCTAGAGTCCAAGCCTGTTGAACCACAAAATATTTGTCATCAATAAGAGTCATCTTGAAATGTCAAATCATTAACCAGATTTTGTGTGTTCTCCCTAGTCTACCCTCATGCAACCACTCTCTCTTTGTGTTTATCAACGCAATCCAAATTCTGGCATCCAAAAGCAACCACTGTCACGGGATGGAATCAGAGGTAAGGACCCAAACGCAGAGTTCAAAAACCGAAATACTTTATTAATAAAACAAACTCCCACAAGGGGAAATAAACATAAACAACCCCGAAGGGGATAAAGGGAAATCTGGGCTGGGAACAGGGGCACAGGACCAACTGGACCAGGCAGAGAAGAATAGGACAGAAGCAGACAGGACCGACAGGATATATGAAACATGACTGATAACAAGACAAACTGACCACGGACAGCAAACACGAGGAGCCTAATGTAGGTAAAGAAATCAAGTGGGTTAACAGACAGGGCAGGTGTGACTAATGAAACAATAATGAGCAAACAAGGAGGTGGGGTATGAAGTCAGACAGAGAAACACGTGGCGATACAGAAACAATAACAAAGCCGTGTGTTCTCACAAGGCAGCAAACACCCAAATGACATAAGCGCACATCACCAAGACAATGAGGTGATATACTCTCATGCCAATTGACAAAGAGGATGAGAGAACACATACGGCGCGTGCCCGTGAGAGACAGTCACAAAGACAGACATAAGTTATCAACGCGAGTGCATGCAGCCAAATGACACGAGCACAATACACCCACGTCAGTAACAGACAGACAAGGAGTATGGATGTCCGGGTCCCAACACAGACCAGAACCGAACTAGACAGGAAGTCAGGACCCAGACACCATACTCCAGACATGAAACACAATAGACAGAAGAGCGTGCGGCAGGGAATAAAACAGAGACCACGCGCTCACACAAAGACAGACATAGGTGGATAATGCCACGATCCTGTCAGACCAAAACCCAGACTGACAAAGTGATAGGAACTGTAACAACCAAGTTCGGAAATAAATCACAGAGAGAAGCGCCAGGTAACCATCACCACCCCTCGAGCGTGCCTTTGAGACATCTGTGGTAAGCAGTTCAACTGTACAGCAGAAAACAGGTGTATGGTGTCAATCCTGCCAGATTGAAAATAAATTTAATTACACTTCACTAGCTGCCCACATTCACTGAAAACAACACTTAGCTGTTCCTACCCTTCATTTGTGTCTCCACACACTAAAGCCAACACCTAGCTGTAACTCTACACCTAGGCCCTTAACCCTGTGCAGATCTGTTTCAGCTCTCTCCCTAGTCTTCCACTACAGTGTGCCAACATGTTGCTGAAGACTGACCCCACGGCTCACTAGAAAGACTTGAGGCAGGACTGAGTGTCATGCTGGAAAAAATCACCAGCTTCCTGGCTCACAACCTCTTAGGCCAGATGAAACTGAGCAACAAGAACTCCACCCATCTGACACAGGAAGTAAATGACCTAAAGCTGCATTCCACAAAGACCCAAAAGGTGCTAACATATGCCATGTGCCACATAGACCAGCTAGAAGCTGAAGCCCAAGATTGACGCAAGGGGTCCGAACAACTGGAACAAGCATCAACAAGAGAAATAGAATGGTTCCAGGAAGCCCTGACAGCTGCCAAGCACAGAGAGCAGCAGGCTAAAGCCGCCCAAGAGGACCTGAAAAAGAAACTCCAGTACACCAAAGTGCAACTGGAAAAAGCCAGGTTTGATTTGAAAGACATTAACTATCGAAACAAGGCCTTGGAAGGCCATCTGAAAATATCCAGAACTGAAGATGAAACCCTGACCCAACAGCTTGACCTCACCAAAGATGAGCTTGACATGGTCAGAGATGAACTGAAACACTCTTACGAGTTAAGGTGAGAGCTTCCTTTAGCAGCACTGCTGTTCAACAAAGCAGCATCCTCCAACCAAAAGCTGCCATATGATGAAAGAAACGAGGGCCCGCAGCACAAAACCCCGACGGCCCTCTTTCAAGAACCCCTCGCCAACAACAGTGAAAGGGAGAACATCCCAATAAACTCTGAAGCAGCACCTGGAATAGATTTTAAAGACTTCGACAAGCTGGCAAAGAACATTGACAAGTTCATGCCAAATCCTGCTGAGGGTCATGATATCCATGCTTACCTGCGAGACATAGACTTCCACCTGACTATGAGGCCTCAGATGACTAACAGAGACACTTTCTACCTACTATGGATAACATCCAGTCTTGAGGTGCAAAGTTTTATTGACAGACAACCAGACCACACAAAGTCTGACTACCAACTTCTATGAGAGGCCCTGATTAGGATTTTCAGACCCAGAGTCTGAGAAAAAACTGTTTACTACCCTGAACACCAAACAGGGTCAGAAAGAGACCATACAAGCCTACTACCATCAACTACGGCAAGCCTACTTCAAGTCCTGGAACGAACCTGAGATGGAAGAAATCAATTTTAAAACAATCTTCCTGCGAAACCTACATCCCACAGTGAGCTATCATCAAGGAGTCACTAGGAGATCGCTGAATCAGCTGAGCAGCGGGACAGCGAGATAAGGGGCAGCCGAAGATGCCGGAGGATAGAGAGTGATGCACGCGGCCGCGTTGCATGTGTGTCTATGTTTGTTTAAGTAAATTTTTTAAGTTAATTTAAGCATTAAAGGTTTATGTTGATTGTTCAGCTGGTTCCCGCCTCCTCCTTGCCCATCCTTTACCTGTTACACTAATAAGTTTAAATGTTTTAATTATCGACGCCATAGCCCAGTGGTTAAAGCACATTCTCCAGACACATTGAGCCTTGGTGCTCATGCAGGAAATGTTGGTTTAAGTCAGGCCACCCAGTCCTTCCTCTTCTTCCATTTCCTGCTATCATTCTACCCTGTTTGTCAATGGGGTTGTAAAAAAAAAAAGCCAAAAATATAGAAATAAAGGAAATTATATAGTCTATCATTTATAGTACAAACCATACTTTTTACTTTTATACTTTTATTTTTGAGTAATCTATTCCTGTAATGCCTTACATCACTTCAGTCTGCATGCTCGAAATACAGTATGAAACAAAATTAAGGATGGCATCTCTTTGCCCCCTGCTTCTCTGCTTTTCTCTCATCCGTGTCAGACAGCTGCGATGGAACATTGGATCATGTGCCTGCACTTCTATTTGACATGAGCCCTCACACAAACTCCTGAAGCTCTCTCTCTCTTCCTCTCAGGTTGCGGAGGTAACGTACTCTAATTTATTTCATGTTTCATATGTGGCTGTGATTCAGGAAATGTGCTGCTCCGCCACTACCACAGGGTATTCAAGACAAGTCAGTTCTTTTGTATGAAACACACACACACACACACACACACACACACAGAAAGAAATATTAGTGTCAGTGAGAGTAACAGCCCATTCTATCTCTTTTCAAATAAAGCATGGATCACAGTTGGAGAAACGAAAGTTTCATGTCCACAGTCTCGGCTTTCTCTCTCACTTTCATCCACGCAAACTCCTGTTCATTCTATTCACACACACTCCCCACCACACACACACTTGACGTAATGATAGCTCAAACACGTTCAGTGATGCTCTCTCACTCTCCTCTCGCACAAACACAGTGCTGTAATAAAGGCCTGGCCTCGTTCCCATTGTATAAATAAATGCTGTTTCCACACAGTCTCTCATCCATTTCACACTCATTAAAGTTGGAGCCTTAAAATGCTGTCATTTGTGACATTTGCAGGCTTCACCCACAACTCTCACGTCCCAAAATTAATGGTCTTATCTTCCTGCATAATCTAGAAACATATTTCTTTGATTAATTAGTGTCTAAATCACGATCCATCCACTCAAGTGGCTCACCTTAAATCCAATTGCTTTTATTAATGGGATTCAATTCCAATTTACAAGGCAGCCACAAAGTTCCTCCAACTGTACTTGGTGTCATCATGAACTTTTCTGCTCGAAAGGGAAAGATAGAGAGAGAATGTATGCCAGAGGATCTTTTTATTTTTTTTTATTATTATTTATTTTTAATAACACACTGTTTTGGGACATACGTAAATTTCAAGAAACTTGCAGGCCTGTCCATAACTAGTCTTGTGTAACCAGACATTTGACTAACAAGTCTGGTGCAATTTGCAGATATTTCTGGGCAAGAACTGCACACTTAGATAGGAAAAGACTGCAATGTAAAGCGGCCAACCACAGTTAGTTTTGTTCCCTATCTGTCACTCACTCGATGTTGTGTCGATGTAGTAAAACTAGGGGTCACTCTTGGGAGCCCTAAACACCTCTGCTTTTTGAAAAAAGGCCAATGGGAATTGACGAGTGGAATTTGCATGCCACTCCCCCGGACATACGGGTATAAAAGGAGCTGGCATGCAACCACTCATTCAGATTTTCTCTTCGGAGCTGAGCGGTTGTATTCAGTGCATTGAATTCAATTCCCTCCAAAGACACACTTCAAAACTGCTGAATTTACAGCGCTGTAAGGGGGTTCAAGGGAAAGGAGGAGGTGAGAACCGGCTTAAATAATAATTTTAATAAACAAATTAAACAAAAACACACAACCATAAACACACAGTTCAGCTGCCTGTAATTCTCTCTCGCGCGAACTGTCGTCCCCGGCCGCCTTTATCCCTCGCGTGCCTCATCAGGCTGATTGGGTACCGGGCGTGCATCATTCCAGCCCGGCCCTGCCCTCCACGGCTCTACACTCCTCCCGGCGTTGCCTCAGGCCAGGGAGCCCCCAGCATGACGTACATCCCCCCTTCCACTCCGGGGGGGGGGGGTGGGGAGGGAGTGGGGCCTTGCGCCCCGACTGCCGGTGGGTCATCCCTGCCTTTCTTCTTCTCTCAACCCCTCCATGTTCTCGGGAGATGGCAGGGCACTCCTCCGCCCCGGCAGCAGCTCCCTCGCTCCAGGCGGTCGGGGAGTCCCGTCCCCACTCGCCTCGTGGACGGCGGCCGTTCCCCGTGTCCGGGTGGTCGGGCTACTCCGTCCCCCATCGGATGGCAGCGGCGCTCCCCTGGGTGGGTGGCAGTGTCGAGGACTCGGTGACGGGAATCCCTCCTCCTTCCTGGGTTTCAGCACCAGTGTAAGGGGGTTCGATGGAAAGGAGGAGGCGAGAAGTGAGGTTTCCCAGTTCAGGTGGGTGTTTTAATTTATCCAGTTTTAAAGTTTTACAGCTTTCCAGGAACACTATTGACTTTCACAAACACAACTTCACAATAACTTCCGTGGTGATATGGCTTTTCTTATGCCGGTCTCTCTCTCTCCGTCTACTGCCGGTGTGGCCCTTTTATGCCGCTCTCCCCGTGCTTACTGAAATTAGAGACAGGTGTTAGACATAATTTAGCTCAGGTGTAAGCGCCCTTACCGCTTTCTCTCTCTCCGGAGAAATGCTTGACCACGCCCCCGCTGCCACATATCCCCACTGCCCAACTCAGGCCGGGGTGGCATCCGGCCTGCCTACCACTCCCCCCTCATTCCTGGAAAGGAAGTTGGCGACAGCCATCTGTGCCCCCGGTCTGTGGACCACCTTGAACTTAAATGGCTGAAGATCCAGACACCAACGGGTGATCCGGGCATTGGTATGTTTCATGCGGTGGAGCCACTGGAGTGGGGCGTGATTGGAACAGAGGGTGAAGGCCCACCCCAACAGGTAGTATCGGAGAGTGAGGACCGTCCACTTGATGGCGAGACACTCCTTTTCCACGGTGCTGTACTTAGTTTCCCTCAACAAGAGCTTACGGCTACGAGAGCTTACACCAGGAGATCCTCCCCCTCCACCACCTGCGAGAGTACAGCCCCCAGCCCCCTGTCTGAAGCATCTGTCTGTAAAACAAAAGGGAGAGAGAAGTCAGGTGAATGTAAAAGCGCCAAATCGCGCACTTCTTTGGGATTGCTGTGAGTCCCACTTGGCACAGCGATCTCAGAACCGCCCTCAGATGTTGCATGTTCCGCTGCAAATCATTGCTATAAATGATGATGTCATCTAAATAGGCAGCGGCGTAAGCTGAATGCGGTCTGAGGATTCAGTCCATGAGACGCTGTAACGTAGCCGGGGCTCCAAACAAACCGAACAGAAGTGTCACAAATTGGTGTAATCTAAATGGTGTGGAGAAGGCAGTTTTTTTCACAAGAAATTGGTGTCAAGGGGATCTGCCAATAACCCTTTGTCAAATCCAATGTCGAATAAAATTGAGCAGTGCCCAACCGATCGAGCACCTCATCAATGCGAGGCATTGGATACCCATCAAATTTAGACACCGCATTGACTTTCCTATAATCCACACAGAACCGTACAGACCCGTCAGTTGTTCTTAGGCACTAGAACAACTGGGCTGGACCAATCGCTGTGGGATTCTTCTATTACCCCCATATCGAGCATTGCATCCAATTCTTCCCAAACGATTTTCTTCTTGTGTTCAGGTAATTGGTAGGGGTGGCTACATACCACGACCCCCGGTAGAGGGGAGAACACATCCGCAAACTCCTGTTGCAACCTAGCAACCTCCGCGAGTTGACTCGGTGAGAGGTGGTCTCCACAAGTGACCGGGGTGAACTGTTTATGTTTTGAACTCACCTCCGGTCCGAGCTCCGCCTTCTCGAGAACTACCATAGCCAATGTCACAGGGACCGCCTCTCTCCACAATTTCAGGAGATTGAGGTGTTATATTTGACGTGCACCCCCTTTATCAGTTCGTTTAACCTCATAATCGAGATCCCCCATTCGTCGTGTGACCTCAAAGGGTCCTTGCCACTTGGCGAGTAATTTAGAGCTCAATGTGGGAAGCAATACAAGCACTTTATCTCCCGGTGCAAATTCTCTTAGCTGAGTTCCCCTGTCATACAGTCGGTGCTGTGGTTCTTGAGCTTGGAGCAAATTCTCCTGTGTTAGCTGCCCCAAAGTGTGAAGTTTTGCTCTAAGATCAAGAACGTATTGAATTTCATTTTTACTGTTTGAAGGTCCCTCCTCCCAGGCCTCTCGCAATACATCAAGCACACCGCATGGGCGTCACCCATACAGCAGCTCGAATGGGGAGAAGCCAGTGGAGGCTTGCAGGACCTCTCGTACTGCAAATAACAGGGGGTTGAGCCATTTATCCCAATTTCTAGCATCGTCGTGCACGAACTTACGGATCATGTTTTTGAGGGTTTTATTAAATTGTTCCACCAGGCCATCCGTTTGAGGATGGTATACACAGGTGCGAATCGATTTAATACTCAACAACTCGTACAGCTCGTGTAGTGTCCGTGACATAAACATTGTGCCCTGATCGGTGAGGATTTCTTTTAGAATCCCCACCCGGGAGATTATTTTGAAGAGTGCCTCCGCAACACTGCATGCTGAGATGTTGCGAAGAGGCACTGCTTCCGGATATCACGTTGCATAGTCCACTAGGACCAATACAAAGCGATGTCCGCGTGCTGACCATTCTAATGGCCCGACGAGGTCCATGCCAATTCTCTCAAAGGGGACCTCGATCAAGGGAAGAGGGCGCAATGGTGCTTTTGGGGTGGCCGGTGGGTTAACCAGCTGGCATTCGTGGCATGCCGCACACCACCTGCGGACATCGCCGCCAATGCCCGGCCAATAGAAACGGGCTATTAGACTGTTCAGTGTTTTCCTTTCTCCTAAGTCACCCGCCATGGGATTATAATGAGCCACCTGGAATACCATTTCCTGACGGCTCCGTGGAATCAAAAGTTGGGTTGTATCCTCTTTAGTCTGAGCGTCCTGTGTCACTCTATACAACCGCTCATTTATAATCGCAAAATAGGGGTATGAAAGGGCGATGTCAGGCTGGAGTCGTTGACCATCGATGACTCTCACTTGGTCAAAGGCGTGTTTGAGGGTTTCGTCTCGCGACTGTTCCAAAGGGAAATCCCCCTTAGGGAATTCCCTGAGAAGGGGAGGGGCTGCAGCCTCTCCCCCTCTCTCGTCATTATGACGTGGAGTTGTCGAGGACAGCCCCGGCTCCGCCTCACCTGCCAGAGCATCGCACATTGCACATCTCCCTAACCTCATACAGGACCCATCCGCGCAAATTCCCTTTAATAAAACTCTAAAATCAGGCCAATCAGTCCCCAAAATCAGCAGATGGGTGAGGCGGGAACTAACCGCGGCCTCCACTCTATGCTTTTTCCCCCGGAATTTAATCGTCAGGGTCACCGCCGGATACTTGTGAATATCCCCACGCACACATTTCACCCTCACCGTTTTAGTTGTGCCCAATGCCTCGGGTTGAACGAAGTGTTGGTGGATAGTGGTTTGATTACACCCGGTGTCCACCAACGCTTGGTGAGTACCCCCCTTGACACTTATCGGTATCCGGTACGCTCCGGCCCAGTTGGGGGCAGCCTGTGGGAGGTCAGAGACCCACACCATCATCCCCAGCTCCATCAGAGGGCACTGATCCCGGAAGTGGCCCGGGTCCCCGCACCTCCAGCAGGCTAGCCCAGGCGCTACGCCCGCACTTGCGTCGGTGGGCCCCCCCCCCCCGAGGGGGAGAGCGGCGGGGCATCGGAATAGGAGAAGGTGTCGCCTCCCACACCCGGGGAACTGGTCTCAGTGGCTGAAGTCCTCCTCGTCTGTGTGGGGCAGGAACAGGACCTGGAGAGAGAGCAGAACGAGAGGAGAGAGGGGAGGGGGATGAGACAGAGGGAGGAGAGTGAATGTAGGAGGGCTCTTCCGCCCTCGGGATCATTGCCATGTGGTCCTCCGCAAGCCGGATGGCTTCCTCCAGTGACGCCGGGCGGTGGCACTGGACCCACTCCGCCATCCCTTTTGGCAGACGATGTATTAATTATTCCAGTACCACCTGGTCGATGATACCGTCGATGTCGTGGTCCCCCACTAGCAACCATCTTCGGCAGGCATCACGGAGCCGTTGGGCGAAGGCAAACGGGCAGTCGGAGCTCTCCAACTTCAGGTTCCGGAAGAGTTGACGACTTTCTTCTGGACTCCGACCAACTCGTTGCAGGATGGCTTTCTTTAAGTCTCTGTAAGCCAGGAGGCTCATCGCTGGCAGTTGTTGAGCCTCGAGCTGGGCTTCCCCGGACAACAGCAGGATAAGTCGGGCTGCCCATTGGCCGAGTGGCCAGCCCCAGATCTCGGCGGTCTGTTCAAACAAATCCAGGAAGGCCTCGGGGTCATCCGCCGTCCCCATTTTCTGTAACGCAGGCGGGGACAATGGCGTGTGAGTGTCTGGGGTCATGGCTGGGGATGCCTCCTGGGCTTGGAGGATCTCCGCCAACTGGGAGGACTCTATGGGGCGACTTCCATCCATCTTCAACTAAACTTAATTCCCGGGTTTCGGCACCAGTGTAAGGGGGTTCGAGGGAAAGAAGGAGGCGAGAACCGGCTTGACAGCTTCAATAATAATTTTAATAAACAATTTAAACAAAAACACAACCATAAACACACAGTACAGCTGCCTGTAATTCTCTCTCGTGCGAACTGTTGTCTCCAGCCGCCTTTATCCCTCGCATGCCCCATCAGGCTGACTGGGGACCAGGCGTGCATCATTCCAGCCCAGCCCCACCCTCCTCGGCTCTACAAGCGCATTTCAGCGGCTTCTCCCCCTCTGCACCTGTGGAGTGCAGAGAACGCCCCTGGGCGCTTCGGCAGAGCGAAAATAAGAGAGTATATTCTAAAAGAGTATATTTCATTCACAAAAAGAGCGGCACACATGGAACGTCTCTTTAAAGATGCCTTTCCATTTGTGTTTTATTCCTGGTTGCGGTCGTTATCTCTCCGCTTCTGATGGCCACGATCGCTGTCTTACATGTCTGGTCACTGCCCACACGGAGACATCATTCATGGATGAGTCATGTCCTCATTGCGAGAACATGACCATGGCAACGTTGCGGTCGTGGCTTATTTTCGTAGGTCCTTCTACCTACAGGTTTGAGGCCGTGTCGGTTAGCACTGGGGGTGATTTGGGGACATCAATGGGACCACCTCTGCCAGGTATCCCCCCACAGACCTCCCATTCCCCAGCATGCTCGCTTGCCCTGGTCGGGCTCTCGGTAGAATAGAATATTATACTGAATATTATTATAATATTATATTATACTAAACTGTTATAGACAGAGACCTGCAACGTAAGCATCACAAGCTACATGCAAGATAGGTTGTCTATCACAGAACGGGCCTGGATTGACACCTTTCAAGGGATGATGCTAATAGACCCTGTTTACATATGTCCCATTAATACGGAACCACTGTTAGTTGGCCAGGACCTACTGAACCGATTGGCTCCGCTCATTGACTGCCATCATGGACACACATGGGCTCAGGTTGACATACCGAGACCACTTGGTCCAGAAAACAGTTTGATGGACAAGTCGCCATCATCCAAAAATCCAGCAGAGACGATGACTCCAATAAGAACAATTACAGGGCCTGAATAAAACCCTTCAGGGTACTATAGTCACTGTAAATTTGCACTCCGTTCTTATCAATGACACTTTGCATGCTTTAGGGACTTTGTCAGAGAAAACAACTTATGTGTGTATCGTTAGAGATCTAATGCAGGACCTCCTCAGGGAAATTAGCTCCTCAGTCAACAGTCTGAGTGGTGGAAGGATTCCAGCTTACCTGGTATCCCTAGACCTTGTCGAACAAATCCTTAGATCTGCTACTATCTCCATTGTGCAACCTACACAGTTACACCTGGCATATAGTTTTACATTGAAATTCCAATCCATGTAAATCCTCAGAACCTCAAAATACAATTTATCCTCAATCTACCATCATAGAAAGGCAGAATATATACAGACTAAAGTCCATATTTAATGTTGGTTTTCAGAGAGGTAATGCACACATTCACCTCAAAACACCACCAACACTTGCCTACCATGATGAGGACCCCTCGCTCTACCTTATCCCTAACCTAAATGTGTACCAAGACAAAGAACATTCATTGGGTTTGTCCAAACGCAACCCCTTTGTTAGAGAGGTGACTAACTACCCCTGCAGCCCAAGAGCCGAATTCCCTGAACAAGTGTCAAGGTAGCATGTCCATCAAAGGTGAAGGAACAGAGACAAGGGTAGAGCGAGCAGGCAATCGCTGGCTCGTTAACACACCAGCCACCGAAGTACCAATGTCATACAACCGCCTTGATACAGCCATTAAACTAAGGCTACCACACCAAACGGTGTTCTTAATGGTTCCCCAAGGAGCCACCATGCGCACTAACGATATTGTCCTCAATCATCTCAACGTCAACAAACATGATGCAGAAATTGAGATCATGGACGCATTTAGAGATCACAGCCTCACCGTTGATGACACCCTTCGACAGCAGCTTCAGGCTGAAGGGATGAAATTAGTGAAGTTCAGTATCAAACTGACTGGCTTGACCACTATATTTCCTAGTCGCATAAGCAGATCGTCATCTTACCAAGAACACCCTATCAGTTTGGTTGCCCTCTGGCTCCTCCTTAGTGGTTGGCTCATCGCAATTATTGCACACGCCATGTACAGGTACATTCAACACCTACAGGCCAGACTGGACTCACTTCTCATACAGCCGCATTTTACACACCAGTCTGAGCCCATCCCACAGGTTAACCCCAATCATTTCCAAGGATAAGCCTTTTAACCTTTAACCCTCCTTTCCTCTAACATTTTGTTCCTAGTAACCAATGTCAGGTTCTACTTTGATTTTGTGTTATGACCAAAGAACAAGAAAGGATTGTGTTAGGGTTAATGCTGTGCCTTCCAATATCTTAAAATGTTTATGTGTGATGAATGTAGTTTTAGATTTAGCTAGAAGTTCTATGCCCAGATGTGCCTCAATCTCTGTCCAGATGATAAAGCCTCTGTGAACTCTAATGAACTGTATGGACTGTGCAACCATTTTCTTTCCTATCAGGAATACATGGATGGCGTAACCCACAGGTTACTGTGAACCGACAAGAACTGTTCGGCCCTTCAGTTGCTCTAAAGATGAACTCTTCAGACCAAAGGGGGGAATGTTGGGCATCATGTATTCAGATAGAAGACAAAGGCAGGCCTAACACAGTCGTAAAACCTAACTCAGGCCCCCACATACCAGGTCATAAATCTTGACCTGGTAAAAACTGCGCCAAAATCAAACAAATGGAGCCTATAACGTCCGACTTGAAACTGTGGCCATACATTCTCCATCTCGCTGGACGAGTTGAGATTACTCTGTGTTCCACCGAACACTCTAACGGATCCGAAGGAGACCCCCAAGCAATCCACATCTTCATCCGTTTGCCTGCAGAAGTGAAGAGAAAAAAGATTTCTCTTCCATCTTCAATCAAGTCGACGTTGCTGATTTCTCCGCCAGCCCGCCAAGAATCAGCAGCTGTACCGCCCACCGACAGAGCAAGGAAACGGCCTCCCGTCATCACCCAAGCCTCGAGGAACCGAGTCTGAGTTAAAGGACAGATGAACACACATTCTGCATCCTCATGCGATTCAAATAAGACGTTTATGTCTGGGCAGAGATAGAATATTATAGTGTGTTATTCTTGTGTATCAAGGTTATTGCTTGTACAGTTTATGGACCGCCATGTCCGCTCATTATTAATACTCAGGGTATTAATTATCATGAATTTGATTTGCTGTATTGTAGTCCAACCACATTGGGCTGTTGTGCATTTCCACCACTGTGGGTAAGACCGGCAAACTGAGTTTATCCATTAAAGAATCAAAGACCGCGGGACGGTTTACGAGCCGTCCACCACGTCTCTGAGTGATAAACTAACAGCTGCTTTCTCTCCCATGATCGCGAAATCAGCTTTGGGGCCGTCACTTAATTCTCTCTCTCTCTCGTACTAACCACACACACGCAACCCCTCACAAACATTCTGGCACACATTTTTGGCTAGTAGATAGCTTCGTGATAAAGCTCAGCTTTGTCCCTAAGCTACCATTGACTGGTTTCTCTCCGCCCACTTTCCCTGGCCGGAAGTCTCACGTGATATACTCTCCACGAGAGTCACTTCCGCCATTTTGTGCACGTCCCTCCTTACACACACACACACACACACACACATACTCTCACACACACACCTTATGTGTTATAGGATTATTTTAGTTTCCATATCTAATCATATAACTGTTTAGTTTGTAGTTGTAAGTCGGAAGTTTATTGACTGCATTGTATTAATTATTAATTGATATTACTGCATAAATAAACATTGTTATATTACAAAGAGATGTGTTTTGATTTGTTTTGCATACACCTGTGTCATGCTGACAGGATGTCAGTGCTCAGATTTAAGCCTTCATTCATTGTTTTTTTTCCCGAAAATCGATATTCTTCGGATGTCAATTTTCCTAAGACAACAATCTAATATTGAGACTGTTATACTATCTGGTTATTAGTCTCTGATTCCAGGGTGGTGCCCCATCAATGTTAATCCTTATTAATATTCTATTGATTTTTGATAATTATCTTTGATGATTGAATTTGAATGATCAATAAGCTAGTGTTAATTTTAATTAATGTTTCATCGATGTTAACAATTAACGATTATCTTTGATAATTGTTGATTTAAAGGATTAGAAAAGCTAACATTGATTCTCATCAATGTTCTATTGATTTTAATAATTAATAATTATCTTTGATCATTATTAATTATTGCTAATAATCAAACCCGCTCCTAAACGTAGCGCACTACATTTACTGGAGCCCCATATGAGGTTTTAATGAGTTAGATTCAATTAATTAATTTAAATATTAATTAATAACTAAAGAAATAATTATCGATTATTTCTGATAGTAACACTGATCTAAACAACCAGTAAAGCCCTACACACTTATTATTATTCTCGGTGATTTTAACAAAGCCAACCTCACCCATGAACTGCCAAAATACAGACAGCACATTACATGCCCCACCAGGGACAGAAATATACTGGACCACTGTTATACAACATTAAAGGATGCATATCGCTATATCCTTAGAGCAGCTTTGGGACTCTCTGATCACTGTCTGGTTTATCTTCTTCCAACCTACAGGCAGAAACTTAAATCAGCTAAACCTGAAGTAAGGACTGTAAAGAGACTGACTAATGAAGCAGAGCTGGAACTACAAGCCTGCTTTGACTGCACTGATTGGGGTGTTTTTGATGCTGCAGACACCAATCTGGACGAGCTCACAGATACTGTGACATCATATATCAGTTTCTGTGAGGACATGTGCATTCCTGCTAGGACTTATTTAACATTCAACAATGACAAACCATGGTATGTAGGAAAACTCAGACAGCTTTGTCATGCCAAAGAGGATGCTTACAGAAGCGGGGATAAAATCTTGTATAATCAGGCCAAAAACACTAAGGAAATAAAGTGGCTAAAAGAAGCTACTCCGAGAAGCTGAAAAACGTTTTTTCAGCTAACAACCCTGAATCAGTGTGGAGAGGCCTGAAAGACATTACTAACTTCAAGACACCAACCCCAACACTGTAGGGAACCAACAATTGGCTGATGAATTGAATGTGTTTTACTGTAGATTTGAAAAGCCCAGTCACACAACCCACACACGCTCTGACCTTCACTTCACACAAACGCCAACATCTCCTGCAACCAACCTCCTCTCCCCCTGCTACTCAACCTGCACTTAAGATCTGTGAAGAGGTGTGCCAGGTCTTCCGGGAAAAAAAAGACAATTTTAGACAGGGCCCAGACCCACTTGTCTAAAATCCTTTGCTGACCAGCTGGCCCCCATCTTCACACGGATCTTCAACAAATCACTGGAGCAGTGTGAAGTGCCCTGCTGCTTTAAATGCTCCACTATCATTCCTGTCCCAAAGAAACCCAAGATCAAAGGACTTAATGACTACAGACCAGTCACTCAGACGTCTGTGGTCATTAAGTCATTTGAGAGACTGGTGTTGGCCCACCTGAAGGACATCATTGGACCATTTATAGATCCCATTCAATTTGCTTATAGAGCAAAGAGGTCTGTGGATGATGCAGTTAGCATAGGATTGCATCATATCCTGCAACATCTGGACAGACCAGGGACATATGCAAGGATCCTTTTTGTGGACTTTCAACACCATCATCCCAGCTCTCCTATGGATTAAATTAACCCAGCTCTCTGTTCCAACGTCTATCGGTCAATGGATCACCAGCTTTCTGACGGACAGGCAGCAGCTAGTGAGACTGGGGAAATTTACTTCTAGCACATAAACAAACAGCACTGGTGCCCACCAGGGATGTGTGCTCTCCCCACTACTCTTCTCCCTGTATACCAATGACTGCACTGCTAAGGACCCCTCTGTCAAGATCCTGAAGTTTGCAGATGCACTACTGTCATTGGCCTCATCCAAGATGAAGATGAGTCTGCATACAGAAGGGAGATTGAATGGCTGGCTCACTGGAGCAGTCATTACAACCTGGAGCTCAACACACTCAAAAGAGTGGAGATGATTGTGGACTTTAGGAAGAACACCCCAACATTGACCCCGCTCACCATTCTTAACAGCACTGTGGCAGCAGTGGAGTCATTCATGTTCCTGGGCTCTACCATCTCATATGACCTGAAATGGGAGGCCCTCATTGACTCCTTTGTGAAAAAGGCCCAGCAGAGGTTGTACTTCCTTTGCCAGTTGAGTAAGTTCAACCCGCCACAGGTGCTGCTAATCCAGTTCTACTCAGCAGTCACTGATGATGCCATTGCACTTACACTACACACTGCTCTCTCCCTCCTGGAAAAAAGGAACACATATGTGAGAATGCTGTTTGTGGACTACAGCTTAGCATTCAACACCATAGTGCCCTCTAAGCTTCATGTGAAACTCTGGGCTTAAACAGCTCAATGTACTGCTGGATCCTGGACTTCCTGTCAGGCAGATGCAAGTTGGTTAGAATGGGCAGCAACATCTCCTCATCACTCACCCTCAAAACTGGAGTCCCACAGGGCTGTGTTCTCAGCCCACTCCTGTATTCCCTGTACACACATGACAATGCCATCATTAAGTTTGCTGATGATACGACGGTGGTAGGTCTGAACACTGACAATGATGAAACAGTCTACAGAGAGACACACTCTGACACACTGGTGTCAGGAGCACAACCTCTCCCTCAACATCAGCAAGACCAAGGAGCTTGTGGTGGACTTCAGGAGAAAAGACACAGCCCCATCACCATCAATGGAGCACCGGTGGAGAGAGTAGCAGCTTCAAGTTCTCTGTGTCCACATCACTGAGGAACTCACATGGTCCGTCCACACTGAGGCCATTGTGAAGAAGGCTCACCAGCGCCTCTTCTTTCTGAGATGACTGAGGAAGTTTGGAATGAACCACCGCATCCTCACACGGTTCTACATCAGCACTGTAGAGAGCATCCTGACTGGCTGCATCACTGCCTGGTACGGCAACAGCACCACCCTCAATCGCAAAGCGCTGCAAAGGGTGGTGCGAACTGCCAGACACATCATCAGAGGTGAGCTTCCCTCCCTCCTTGACATCTATACCAGGCGGTGTGTGAAAAAAGCTCTGAGGATCATCAGAGACTCCAGCCACCTGAGCCATGGGCTGCTCTAACTGCTATCATCAGGCAGGCGGTATCGCAGCATTAGGACCCGCACCAGCCGACTTCATGACAGCTTCTTCCCCCAAACGATCAGACTTTTGAACTCTTGATCTCTCATGATCAATATACATCAGCACTGCACTTCATTAGCCTCAGACTGGACTCTTTATTTTTCTCTTAAAAACACACTGGCAACTGACTATCAACCGACAGCTGAATGTCAACACAACACTTCATATTTATTTCCACTGATTACATGGGGGGAGTATAGTGTATTTTTATTGTATACAGTCTTCTTTTTCTGTATATACTGTATATTGTATATTATTAGGTGTATATTGTATATTGTGCACTTGCACTTGTGTAAAAAAAAAATTATTTTGATTTTAAGTCTGTCCTCTGCACTTCAGTAACTATCTGGTTTGGCTCAACTACGAAATCAGACATCAGAAGACTACAAAGGACAGTTCGGACTGCTGAGCGGATTATTGATTGCCCATTGCCCTCCCTTCAAGAACTGTACACTTCCAGAGTGAGGAAAAGGGCTGGTAAAATTACTCTGGACCCCACTCACCCAGCCCACTACCTTTTTGAACTGTTGCCTTCTGGCTGATGCTACAGATTACATTCCCTTGCACTGTATATAACAGATTTGTATTTGTACATACTATATGTATATTTTTGTCTTATTGTGTATTTCTATATATACAGTTGTGCTCAAAAGTTTGCATACCCTTGGAGAATTGGTAATATATGTACCATTTTTTTAAAGAAAACATGAGTGAGCAGGCAAAACACATTTCTTTTATTTCTTATGGGATTCATATTCAACTGTAGGTTATAACAGAATGGCACAATCATAAAACAAAACATGGCAACAAAGAAAAACATGAAATGACCCCTGTTCAAAAGTCTGCATACATGTAGTTCTTAATACTGTGTACAGTATTGCCCCCTTTAGCATCAATGACAGCATGCAGTCTTTTGTAATTGTTGTCTATGAGGCCCCAAATTCTTGCAGGTGGTATAGCTGCTCATTCGTCTTGGCAAAATGCCTCCAGGTCATGCAACGTCTTTGGTCGTCTTGCATGAACCGCACGTTTGAGATCTCCCCAGAGTGGTTCGATGATATTAAGGTCAGGAGACTGTGATGGCCACTCCAGAACCTTCACCTTTTTCTGCTGTAAACACTGGAGGGTCAGCTTGGCCTTGTGCTTAGGGTCATTGTCGTGCTGGAAAGTCCAAGAGCGTCCCATGCGCAGCTTTCGTGCAGAAGAATGCAAATTGTCTGCCAGTATTTTCTGATAACATGCTGCATTCATCTTGCCATCAATTTTCACAAGATTCCCCGTGCCTTTAGAGCTCACACACCCCCAAAACATCAGTGAGCCACCACCATGCTTCACAGTGGGGATGGTATTCTTTTCACTATAGGTCTTGTTGACCCCTCTCCAAACATAGCGCTTATGGTTGTGACCATAAAGCTCTATTTTGGTCTCGTCACTCCAAATTACAGTGTGCCAGAAGCTGTGAGGCGTGTCAAGGTGTTGTCGGGCATATTGTAACCAGGCTTTTTTGTGGCATTGGCGCAGTAAAGGCTTCTGTCTGGCAACTTGACCATGCAGCTCATTTTTGTTCAAGTATCGTCGTATTGTGCTCCTTGAAACAACCATACCGTATTTTTCCAGAGCAGCCTGTATTTCTCCTGAGGTTACCTGTGGGTTTTTCTTTGTATCCTGAACAATTCTTCTGGCAGTTGTGGCTGAAATCTTTCTTGGTCTACCTGACCTTGGCTTGGTATCAAGAGATCCCCGAATTTTCCACTTCTTAAGTGATTGAACAGTACTGACTGGCATTTTCAAGGCTTTGGATATCTTTTTATATCCTTTCCCATCTTTATAAAGTTCCATTACCTTGTTACACGGGTCTTTTGACAGTTCTTTTCTGCTCCCCATGGTTCAGTATCTAGCCTGCTCAGAGCATCCACGTGAGAGCTAACAAACTCATTGACTATTACACAGACACTAATTGCAATTTAAAAAGCCACAGGTGTGGGACATTAACCTATAATTGCCATTTAAACCTGTGTGTATCACCTTGTGTGTCTGTAACAAGGCCAAACATTATAGCATACTTGGCAATAAAGCTCATTCTGATTCTGAGATACTATTTGCACCCATATTTAAATACTGATATACAGTATGGGCATCACTGCAGTGTGTTTATTGTGTTTATTTAGAGTCCCACAGACACACTACATTAACTCTACCCTTAAACCTAACCTTAACCTTATCTTAGAAAAAAATAGCCTTGGTTTTACTACAGTAACCATAGTTTCACATGGGAATGAGTGCAATCAACAGACCCCACCTCTGGATCAAACCATTCTCTGCACTCTTCGACATTCGCCATGACCAAATAGCTGTGATGAAATCAACATTTATATTACTTTATTAAAATCTATTATTTTAAGTAGTATTAAATGAAATATTAAGAGTGCAAACAGGAAATCGAATGGGAAAAAGAATGGGACAAAAGGTAGATTCGAACGCGGTTGCTAGGACAACACTACACAACCACACACCATCTTTACACCCCATGCCACTGCAGCGACATCTACTGGTTAGTTTGTCATATATTTCTGTGGTTCCACCAGACTATTGGGGTACAAATAGCTGCACTGTGTGGCAGTTGCTATTTAAGTTAATAAATTGTGCATTCCTCCTTACTACATGAACACACATGCTTTTCAGTGTCACATATAACGGTGTGCTTTTCAGCACCCCCTCAACATAGACACACACACACAGACAGATTGTCTGCATCTCTCTCTCAAACTGTAGCTCTGGCTCCTCTTTATCTCTCTCCTGGCTAATTGCTATAATTCTCCCCCAGCCGTCCATCCTTATCACTCGGCAACGCCCTGCTCGCCATGAACAGTTTGTTGTGTGTCATCTGACCATGGGTGATCATTTGATTTTATATGTGGTCAGAAGTAGGTATGGGGTCTAACAGCAAGACTAGAGGCAGTGGTGGCTTGGCGGTTAAGGCTCTGGGTTACTGACTAGATGGTCGTGGGTTCATTATGGTCTGTGTTAATAATAGTCCTTTATGAATATACAAGCAATTTCTTGCTGGCATGGTGTACAGTACATAACTAAAAACCATACGGTAGCTTGAGTAATATCTTTTTAAATTAACCTGTTGATGTGCAACATGTTAAATTAGTTCACATATACTATATAGTCTAGTCAAAAAAGAGTTAATAATGTTGACATATGTATGATACACAAGATGTATAATTTGTCAACATTTTGAACAATTTTGAACAGCACACTATATGGTAAATGTGAACTAATCCGTCTGGGAGAAGCTGGAGGATATGTAGAATTGTATCTGGCAGAATAACGTCCAAATTGTTTGAATTCCTGAGGAAACAGATATGGTGGAATTCCTGGATGGGCTCTTTCCGAATCTGCTCGACATAACAGGCCATAAGCCGGAAATCGAGCGAGCTCACAGGGTCCCGGCTCGGCGATCTGCTGAGGGAAACAGGCTCCGATCAATTCTGGCCAAATTTCTAAGATCATCTGATAAAGATCTCGTGTTACACAAGGCGAGGAGTAAAGGAAGTTGTTCCCAGACTTTGCGAATTCGACAAGAGAGAAACGTGATTTTCAAATCCAGGGTGTTCTGAGTGACTCCAGCCAGATCTCCTAAGCAACCAAATTGGCCCAGTTGCTAGGGAGGGTAGAGTCACATGGGGTAACCTACTCGTGGTCGCAATTAGTGGTTCTCGCTCTCAAAGGGGCGTGTGGTAATTTATGTATGGATCACGGAGAGTAGCATAAGCCTCCATATGCAGAGTCTCCACGGTGTCATGCACAATGTGATAAGAAGCGCAGATTAATGGTCTCAGAAGCGGAGGCAACTGAGACTTATCCTCCGCCACCGGGATTTAGGTGAGTAACTGCGCCACCACGAGGACCTACTAAATAGTGGGAATTGGGAATTCCAAATTGGGAGAAAAAGAGATAAAAAAAAGAGAGAAACGTGATTGATTCAAGGAATGCAAGAAACTCTTACATCAACGGAAGGTCGCTTTTGCACTGATGTTCCCAGCCAAATTGAGAGTAGATACTAAGGATGGCTGTATTTACATGTCCCCAGCAAGCAATGTCCTTTATAAAGTCAATGACTGAGTAAGTTATTTTGTGGTTCTCATGTTGTAGTCAAGTGAACCGACTCACTGAACATCCACTTGATCATCCGAGGAAGCTGAGCACATTTTTTATTTGTTTTTGTGCAGGTTCCGCCTAGCGGCTGGAGTTTTTTTGTGTGGCAGCACTCCTTCGGGACAGTGTTTGAGCAATCTGATGTCAAAATTGTCGCGGGGGCTCTCGTAGGCATACATGGACTGTTTGAGTTTAGAGGGATGGATGTCAGTTGCCGCTGTCGTGCACGGGGTTAATGCGCATGTTTTTCTTTTTTCTGTTTGTTTGGTTTGGGGTTTGATTGTTGCACTAATGTGGAATATGGTTTTTATAATTTTATTTTTGACACACAATCTATATTTTCTAATATGTCAAAATGTCAAATGTTAGTATAAGTGGATTGTCTCTCTCCAAGTGGAATGTGAATGGGTTGGGGCACCCCATAGAAAGAAGGAAGATTATTTATTTAAACATAAGAAATATGATATAGTGTTTCTTCAAGAAACGCATCTTTCGGGAGGTCACGTGACGCCATGCGAGCAGCAGACGTGTGAGCGACGAGCTCTGCGCACTTTGCTAGTTTTTTAATTATTTTAATGTTATAATATGGTGAAATTCGATACACCCAGTTACACATTTGCTCTTTGAGGTAAATATGGCAAAGAAGTCAAAATCCTCAGGCTCTGGAGACATTAAAAGACATTTATGTGCTCAAGATGAAACCTCTGACGGCCCTGCAGAACGGGGACTCGATTTGGATGGCGTGGCTGGGGAAATTCAGCATCAACTGTCCAACATGTCGGTGATGCTGACGAAGGTTGTTGCTGACTTGGAGGATCTTAGAAACACAATTCTCTGAGTTGGTTACAAGAGTGGCAGTTGTTGAGAAATGGATCGATTATCTGGAGTCATCAGAAAGGGAATTATCCGCTAATCTGCTCGTGACCAAAATAGACCTGGAAGGCATTTTGGAAAAACTAGAAGATTTGGAAAATAGGAGCCAAAGGAACAATGTACGAATTGTTGGAATTCCTAAGCATGAAGAAGGCAGAGATATGGTGAAATTCCTGGACGAGCTCTTCCCGAGTCTGCTCAACATAATAGGCCATAAGCTGGAAATCGAGCGAGCTCACAGAGTCCCGGCTCACAGAGCTGCTGAGGGAGACAGGCCCCGATCAATTCTGGCCAAATTTCTGAGATCATCCGATAAAGATTTTGTGCTGTGCCAGGCGAGGAGCAAAGGAAAGCTTTCTTGGAAGAATCACAATATTTTCTTTGCGAATTCGACAAGAGAGAAATGCGATCGGTTCAAGGAATGCAAGAAACACTTGCATCAACGGAAGATCGCTTTTGCACTGATGTTTCCAGCCAAACTGAGAATAGACACCAAGGATGGCCACAAAGAATTTGAATGCCCCAAACAAGCACTGTCCATAGAAACAATGGGTGCGTAAACCATTGGGTGTTTCTCATGTGAGTGGATTGATTCACTGTACATTGACTCGACTGTCTGAGGAAGCTAGGCGCCATTATTGTTTTTTTTACATTGGCTCCACCTAGAGGCTGAAGTTTGTTTTGTGGAATAACACTTTTCCTTAAAAAATTTTTTGCATTGATGGAAGATCGCTTTTACACTGAAGTTCCCAGCCAGATTGAGAATGGACACTATGGATGACCGCAAAATATCTACATGCCCACACAAAGGATATCTTTCATAAAGTTGACGGACTGAGTAAGTCATGGTGTATTTTTATTTTTTTATTTTATGCGGCCTCCAAGTGAATTTGACACCTGACCAAACGAGGAACCGGGATGCCTGTTTTGTTTCTTTTTGTGTTGGTTCCGCCTAGCGGCTGGAGCTTGTTTTGTTGAATAACTTTGCTTTGGGACAGTTGTGGATGAATCTGTTCGTTCTTTGTGCTTATGCCTCCTGTTGGATGGAGTTTGTTTTGTGGAGTGTTTTTATGGGACATTGGAATGATTACGTCATCTGCTGCACTCATAAACAGCTGGCTCACTGAACACTTGTTTGTCTGTCTGAAGAAACTGAACGGCTTTATATCGGTTGGAATTTGTTTTGTGGAGGAACACACCTTTGAGACAGTTCTGTGAATTAATCTACACATTCTTTGTGTTTATTCTGCCTATTGGCTGGGGTATGATTTACAAAGTATTTTCTGTTATGTAATTTTGCCTCACAAATTTGTGAGGCAAAATTGAGCAATCCGATGGCAAAGTTGTCGTGGAGCCTCTCGTAGGCGTACATGGACCTTTTGAGTTTAGAGGGATTGATGCCGGTTGGCGCGTTGGAAATTCAGGGGCATAGGTTGATTTTAGCTAATATATATGCACCTAACGCTGATGATCAGGGCTTTTTTATAGATCTTGAAGGGATGTTGTAAGCCGCTGGCACCCCTCATGATATAATATTGGGAGGAGACTTTAATCTGTTGATGGACTCAGTCCTTGATCATAGTGAAGCAAAAGTGTGTAAGCCCACTAGAGCAACAGTGACGCTTCACAGGATGTGTAAAAATCTTGGTCTTACAGATATTTGGAGACTTTTGAACCCATCCGGTAGGGACTATACATTTTTTTCATCAATCCATAAGATTTATTCTAGAATAGATTTTTATATATATATATATATATATATATATATATATCTAAGTCCCTCATTTCATCTGTTGTTAACTGCTCAATTGGAAACATCTTAGTCTCAGATCACACCCTGGTGAGTTTGGAGGTGTTGCCACATACAGCTTGGGAGGCACTTAAGGTGGTACTTAGAGGACGGATCATACAGTATGTCTCATTCATCAAAAAAATCCAAAACATGAGAACTCGTGGAGTTGGAAGGGAATATTAAAAGTGCTGAGGCAGAGCTGAAGCGCCGAATGTTGTCTGATGGCCTCAGAGAATTGACCCTATTGAAATACAGATATAATACTATTTTGTTGCGGAAGGTGGAGATTTGGCTCTTCAGGGCAAGACAGTCATACTTTGAGTCAGGGGACAAAGCAGGGAAGCTTTTGGCTAGATATATAAAATGGAGTTTTTTTCTACCATTCCCTCAGTGAAATCTGCTGCTGGTGAAATATTTACCTCAGCCATTGATATTAATAATGCTTTTAAATAATTCTATCTTGATCTCTATAGCTCCACATCTTCGTCTACTGATGAAGATATTAGAAATTTTGTGGAACCATTTGAACTCCCTAAACTGACGACTGAGCAAAACAATTCTCTTGAATATGAGATAACCTTGGAGGAGCTTGGCGAGGTAATTAAGGGCTTGCCTACAGGCAAGTCTCCGGGGCCAGACAGCTTTGCCGCTGAATTTTTTAGATCTTATGCTACAGAACTGGCTCCACTTTTGTTAGAAGTTTATGTGGAGTCATTAAAGAATGGAAAGCTTCCACCAACCATGACACAAGCCCGGATCAGTCTGATTTTTAAAAAGGACAAAGATCCATGTGAGTGTATGTAACCGTACAATTTCCCTGATCCAGCTAGACATAAAAATATTGTCCAAAATTCTGGCTAACTGATTAAGTTATGACATCTCTTATACATATAGATCAGGTGGGGTTTATTCGGGGCAGAAGCTCTTCTGATAACATTAGGCTTTTCATCAATATTATGTGGTCAGTGGCGAATGATCAGACTCCGGTCGCTGCCACCTCACTTGACGCCGAAAAGGCATTTGATATGGTAGAATGGGATTATCTTTTTAAGATTTTGGAAATATATGGGTTTGGGAATACTTTTATTGGATGGATTAAGTTAATTTATAGACACCCGGTAGCGGCGGTACAAACAAATGGATTAATTTCAGATTTTACTCTGGATAGGGACACTCGGCAGGGTTGCCCTCTTTCCCCATTATTGTTCTGTCTTGCCCTGGAACCATTAGCAGCCGCGATAAGAAAGGAGGATAATTTTCCAGGGGTGGTTGCGGGAGGTGTAGCGCATAAGCTTTTGCTTGACGCAGATCATATTTTATTATTCATCTCTGACCCCACTAGATCGATGCCTTGCATCCACAGAATTATTAATTCAGGATACAGAGTCAGTTGGTCTAAATCCGAAGCTTTGGCTCTGACAGCATACTGCCCAGTAACAGCTTTTCAGCCGGACGCCTTCCAATGGCCCAAACAGGGCATTAAGTATTTGGGCATTTTATTCTCAGCAAATTTGTGTGATTTAGTTAGAGTTAATTTTGACCCCTTAATAAAAAGGTTTTCGAGAGATGTGGGCAGGTGGGCTTCATTAAATGTATCTATGATTGGGAAGGTTAATGTTATTCAAATGAATTATATTCCAAAATTCAACTACCTACAGTCTCACCCTGTAGATGTTCCCCTCTCTTATTTCAACCAATTTGATAGCATAGTGAAGTCCTTCATTTGGAATGGTAAGTGTCCCAGATTACATTTCAGTGTTACATACGCCAATTGACAAAGGTGGGCTAGGCCTACCCAAGATTTTGTTTTATTATTATGCATTCAGTCTCAGACAATTGGCTCATTGGTCACGTCCACCTGAGAGAGCCCCTCCCTGGTTTTGTATTGAACAGGAATTTCTTGCCCCTATTTTGCCATTGCAAAGCCTTACTGTTAAACTAACCAGAGAAGTTAAGTTACACCCCATTAAATCACATTAGCATGCAGTATGGCAAAAGTGTCCAGAGTGTTTAATTCGGACATTTATTTAATTTTGCCTCGAGCAAAATTATGTAAACTCAGCAAAAAAAGAAACGTCCCTTTGTCAGGACACTGTATTTTAAAGATAATTTTGTAAAAATCCAAATAACTTCACAGATATTTATTGTAAAAGGTTTAAACAATGTTTTCCATGCTTGTTCAATGAACCATAAACAATTAATGAACATGCACCTGTGGAATGGTCAAGACACTAACAGCTTACAGATGACAGGCAATTAAGGTCACAGTTATAAAAATTTAGGATACTAAAGAGACCTTTCTACTGACTCTGAGAAACACCAAAAGAAAGATGCCCAGGGTCCCTGCTTATCTGCTTGAACATGCCTAAGAGGTATGAGGACTGCAGATGTGGCCAGGTCAATAAATTGCAATGTCCGTACTGTGAGACGCCTAAGACAGCGCTACAGGGAGACAGGAAGGACAGCTGATTGTCCTCACAGTGGCAGACCACGTGTTACAACACCTGCACAAGATCAGTACATCCGAATATCACACCTGAGGGACAGGTATAGGATGGCAACAACAACTGCCCGAGTTACACCAGGAACGCACAATCCCTCCATCAGTGCTCAGACTGTCCGCAATAGGCTGAGAGAGGCTAGACTGAGGGCTTGTAGGCCTGTTGTAAGGCATGTCCTTACCAAACATCACTGGCAACAACGTCGCCTATGGGCACAAACCCACCTTTTCTGGACCAGACAGGACTGGCAAAAAGTTCTCTTCACTGACGAGTCGAGGTTTTGTCTCACCAGGGGTGATGGTGTTGTGGCTTCTGCCACCTCTGTGAAACATCACTCTTGAAGTCTAAAGAGATAGCAAAGCCGAGTTGCTCCCAGCACAACTGACTTTCTGTATTCAAACAGGCCTATATACACATATTCACCTAGGGTGTGACCAATACACCCCATACATTTTGTTTTGTGTCTTCAGTCTGTTTAGAGAACATTAAACTATGAGAGAGGCCCCTCTCCATCTGGAACCTCTTTACGGGGCCTTATCCTATATTTTCTCTAGTGTCAAAACATGAGACTCAAGTTTACCATATGTGAGGGGCCTCCTTCACACAGGCCTCTACACACACACACACACACACACACAGTAAAATACATGTTATATCATCAGAAATAATTGTAGAATTGTAGTCTATATTCACATTGATTATACTTGATTAATTAATATTTAACTTGATAAATATATTCCACATATCCCCCTCTGTGACTTTCAGAAGTCACACCTTCACTTTCTTTATTCAGAGTGCAGTTTCATAATTCAGTCGCATCAGCTATGCTATCTAGTAACTAAGTCAAGTCACACAGCTTCTTTACCAATGGCCGGATTATGCAACTGCACACTGGTGGAGATTTGCAGAACCAAACATCACTATTCAAGTTTGATTAAGAACGGCGTAAAAATATTCTGTCTCCTTATATCTTCATTCAATAAATGAAACCTATAAGCATGTTATACTGTAATCATGAGCGTGCAATTGGTTCAGCCTTGCCTGTGGTTGTCACAGTTATGTAGAGTACATAAAACAAATATTCATTATCATATTAAGAGTTCTCTTTTTTAGTGTAGATATCTTCAACCCAGATACTTTGTGCATCATAGAGGGTCACCTCCGGGGAGAGGTTAGGCTAGCACTTTCATCCCGGGGCATGACTCATCATTCATTTCATCATATGTATTCATTGGAGGAATCAATTTCCTCCCAATTTGGTCTTTCTGTCCATCCAGGGTAGTTGTAATTGCATTGCATTGGATCATTCACATTGATCAGTGTCATCTGCTACACTGTTGCTTGGACCAAGAATGACTTTACTAATGGTAACACACAACAGAATATTATTCCTCCCACAAGGATTGTTATTCCAATCATTATATTAATTTTAGCCAATCGTGCACCCCATTTTTTAAACAATTCTATTTAAATGGTTATAAACAAATAAGACCAGCAATGGTAATCTTTAGTCACCACCATGTCTTCTTTTTCCATTCTTCATTAATATTAAAATGTACATGAGTTCAATAAAAGCATAATTAAAAGTAATAAATCATCTTTCAATCTTAATTCTTCATCATACAAATATTCCCAGATTTGTTTAATACTTCTTTAATAAGTGAGGCACTCGTTTGTCTGCAACGGTTCTCAAAACTTTACCCCCAAATTCTTTAATTAATCTTCCACACAGGGTATGATCCCCTGATGGCACAGTGACAGAATGCTTGGTATTTAACACTATGATAAGATGTTTTAATAAAGCGGTTATTAAAATGCAGTCGGGTTGAGTGGAACTCACAATTTTCGGGCAGGTTTCTTCTATACCACCCTTTTGATGCTTCCAACCTTAAAGAATCCATCCACTTCCTTAAACCCATATCACCCCTTCCAGGACGGTGATGCCCTGCCTTAGGTTGCCCTCCTTTCTTGCCATTGGAGAGTCTTACCAGTCATTGGGCCATCACCTCTTGCCACTGGTCTTGATAACGTTCAGTCCTATTAGCCAATCCTTAATAATTTGGTATCAGTAAACAGATATTTTCTGTTGTTTCAGGGAGTATCACCTGAGAACCGTCACAGCCAATGGAACCATCTACAACTGCTTAAATATGGAGACACTTCAAAACTTGGCTAAATTCAAAAAGCATTATTCAAAATTTAACAATCTATTAAAATTGTCCAAATTAAAAGTAAAAGTAAGAATGCTACAATTGAACTCATTTATAGATCATTAATTTTCATTCAGGTTCTATTTCTGCTCCTTTAGTAAACATCACAAAAGACCATGTATCACGGAGGGACTAACATCAAAACAAAACAAAATAAAGGGTAGCCTCTGTAAAACTTCTAGGAAGCTTAATTAAAAAAACATCACCATAATTCAATAATAGTCTCTAGACAGTTTTTGAATGTACATTTATCCTTTCAGATTAACGCTCAACTGAATCTCTTATCTTTAGTATAAACACAACTTCAAATAGCCCTCTGAATATATAAAATATTTAATCATGAGGAAAGCTGTTTGAACCTCTCCTTCATATCACTGTATCTAACATCATTGCCAATAAAAAGAAAAGAAAAGAAAAGAAAATCAAAAGAAATTAAAACAGTTTAGAGATGTGCTTTTAGCACACTCTTCAACATCGCTTATGTGTTTTTGTCACAAGCAGACACTTATCAAACTTAGACTGAGAGTGTGAAAGAGTGCAGGGTGAGGGAGGAACTCAGAGGGGGACACTCCACTTCCCCATACTGTCTCCACTGTCATTACAGTCACTCCTTCTTTTTCATTTTACATCTGACAATAATATATTTAAGTTACTCTTCAACAGTAAAAATAGTGATAATTATAATAATTCATTATATTAACTGCTTTCAAACTCTTCAAGAAAACTTCTTCCAGAACTTTCAATCTAATCATTCCCTACTTTCTTTTGTCCATTCAAACAACATACATCAAAAATTGTAGAACCTTTTGGTATTCCGAATCTAGGTATTGCCTCTCTTGTTATAAATTTGAGTAGTGTTCCTGACCCCTGATCAGCTGATGCTACTGCTTCCAGCCATCTGCTAAGTCTGCATATTACTACAAGCATATAATGCTTTCCATGCACTTTCTTTATCATGTCCACATAATACATAACCAAATGCTTGAATGGTCCTTCTGGCACTGGTATGTGACCTATAGGTGTTTTTATTGCTTTTCTGACATTGTTTTGAGTACAGACTTCACATGTGGACAGAAAATCGTCTATCATTGCATATAAGTATGGAGACCAATATCCCTGCTGTTTATTTTTTCTTATCACTTCCCCCCTTGCGCAATGGTCAAACCATGCACATCGAAAATAAAAACATTGAGAAATGTAGTTGATGCAACAATCTGTCCTTCATGAGAATGCCATATACCTTGTGAATTTTCTTTGCACCCCTATTTTCCCATGTAGTATGTTCATATGGACCTTTACTTTTAATTTGATTTATATCATCCTATTGTGGTTGTGATTCAATAATACTTCAATTGACAGCCAGAAGCCTTCTTGGCTTCTAACTCTACAGCATTATTTCCCTTAATGACAAAGTCATTGCCCTTTTTGTGGGCTTGACATTTAATGTTAGCCAATCTTTTAGGTAACATCATTGCAGAAATCAACTGTTCAATCTGTTCTGCATGTTAAATTAGGCTTCCATCACTTTTTCTAAAACCTCTCTGTTTCCATATTGCTCCAAATAGGTGTCAAACACCATGAGCATATGTCAAGTCAGTGAAAATGTTAACTGTTTGTCTTTTAGCTAACTGACATGCATCAGTAAGAGCTTTTAATTCTGTTAGTTGAGCAGAACAGATTGAATACAATATTGTGAAAATAATCTGTCTTTTTTCACAACTGCTTATCCTGCATGATTTCCCAAATGATCCCTAAAACAATAATTATCAAATCTTTAGTAAAACACAAACTTTGCATTTCTTTCCCCAACATTCTCTTTACATTTAATACAACTTTCTTTTCCCCATCATTCTCTTATATATTTTTTTTAATATTTAATGTTTCAGCATCATTTAATAATAAGATTTTTCAGTTATTATTCTTTATACTTCTCAGCGTTTTTTGACAAATGATTCAGTTAAATGGCAAAACCCAGATTCACAGTGCAGAAACTTTAGGCCTCTAAAGTGATACTTTCATGGATTAATCTCAAAATAGAAATAGTTTACTAGAAAAAGAAACTCAATCAACTCTTTGTAGCACCCACTAACCTTTTTCTTTAAAGTGAGGGTACTCTCTGGAAAATTTGGGGGAGTAACCAATCCAATAGGTAACTCTAACTTTGCCATCAAGTCTGTAATATTTAACCTTCACATCAATAACTCAGCGGTTAGATGCTGGATTTAAATTTAGACCCTCAGAACAATTTAGACCTGGGTATTCAACCCATTGATGGCAGTCTGGTAAATTATACACCCCATTGATGGTATAAGACTGAAATCAACTTATCCAGAGAGATTTGAATCCACATTTGAAATGTTAAATCAGTAATGATTACTAGCAGTCCTGTGAGCAGGAGGATCAATCGTATAAAAGCCCACATCATTCTCAGTCTTTTTTCTCCGGACTTCTTCCTGCAATATTATCCGTCTCAATAAATCATCTGGCCAAGCCATCTGCAATGGTGAGAGACTGGTTCCAGACTGAGTTAATGAAACAACATACACATAATGATGATAACAGAAATAAAACATAGTTAGTATCAAAGACTAGATGCATGAGTAGGAACTTATTTATGATGTTCAATTTAATCTTAATGTTTCTTCATGGGTTTCACTTACTACCAATTACCAATTTTTTCCTTAGCATTATCAGTAATTTTTACAATCAAATAGGTCCAAGATATTTCTTAAATCTTCAAATCAGAACTTCTAGCGCGAATAACATTTTCCATTTTATGTACTTCCAAAAGAAGAAAACTTCTATATTTTTTTAGATATCAGAGCATCTGAGCAAAACTGTTTACGTTTGCTTAGTTCTCCCTCCTTATTGGAGGTTGGGATTTTATTTTCCATTTTATCTAGCATGATTGGTCACAGACAAAAAACCAAGAAAAAGCATCACAATGTTGGTACGGTTGTCATACATAAAGATCATGAGAACAGATATTAAGAGCACAACTTCAGCAAATTGAAAAAAAAAAAAAAATTGAACATGAAATTATCCAAATTATTCTTAATGTTCTTTCCTTTAATTTTAGTCACAAAAGCATCTTCTCAGTGTGCCCATGATCATCCAATGCCTACACTGTGTATATCAAACAAGACAATAAAAGAAAAAATATCTAATCTTAACTAAAACAATCTGCTATTTATCTCTAAATTCAGGGTGCCCGTCTGAGTGGAGACACCAAGAGAGATGAGTTCTCCCATTCAAAGTCTGCAAATGCCATCCTTAGAGAGTAAGGGGTATAACCCCTCCTGCTCACTCTCCTTACAGAGCATGGGGTCATATGTCCTTGTTTATTCAGGGCTCTAACAGGTCTCACTCAATCTCTCCACCAGACAGTCCCTAACAAAAATAATAAACTCTACCTATCTTAGTTTTGTTGGTTGATCAAGTTTACACCGATAAAGCTGCAACTCACATGTAAATTTGTTCTCCAGACATATTTAAACACATAGAATTTTATATTTTTTTTAAATAAAATAAAAAAAAAAAAATAATCATGGGGTCTTACATTTAGATATCAAGACTTTATAGTGTTTAATTTAATATTGTTAAAAATTGTATTCTCTCATAAACTGGACCAGACAGAACATAAAACAGACACATGAATGTGAAGTTTTCACATTTATTGTTTACTTTTCATACTCAAGTTACAAAATATAATTTTCTTATTAGTCATTTTCACCCTTATTTTTAATTTCTCTTCGTCATTTTCTTGACATCTTACATTTCCATTTGCTTAACCATGGCTTTGATAACTAGTGACCTCAATAAAGGAAGTACACAACAAAACAATAGCCCTCCTATCATTATTGCAATTCCAAAAAACATTCCCAATTTACATAATGCATCTCTCCCTAACACATTAACAGGAGTCTGATTTGTAGCCTTTTTCTCTTCCCTGTGCCCACCTTCCTCCATCAAATGATGACTACTTTTCACTTTTTCTCTCCCTACTGTCTAATAGTCTACTTTTATTTCTCACCAATTTATCTGTCTCGTATTAATATTTCTGTTTCTCTCATTTTTTTCTATCCCAAATGGAATTCAATTACTTTATAGTTCTTCATCATTTTAATATTCTTCTTTGTCACTGTGATATTAACTTTAACTCTAAGTATAGTTATTCCACTTTTATGTATAAACTATCTGTATGAAGTCAAGTAAATTTCTATGCAACAGTCTAGTTTAGGAGTTATGATCTGACACAGGTCCAGCAACAGCTGCTCTTTCTCAGTTTACTTAATCTTACATCAGGCTTCTTTCATGGCATGAAAAGAACAGCCCAAGACTAAATTTTGTCCAGCCAGCTAAGAGTTAACTTTGCTTTCATGCACATTTTGTTTTACAGCTGTGTTGTCTCACCGTTTTTATTTTTCCTATTGTCAGTTTATACTGCATTATATTTACCCTTCCATATATATATATATCATTGGTTTTAACTCCACTATGCAACCAGAATAATTTTTAAGTGCCCTCTTTTGCCTCTAATCATCAGATCTCTTCTGCCTCATATATTGATGAAAGGTTGAAAATAGGCCTCAATAGATTTTCTTTGCTGTAAATTGCATATATACTCCTCATTAGTTACGCAGCAAAGTCTGAGTCTCTCTATCTGGATCACACATTCTACAATTTGAAGAATGGCCAAACAACCTACAAAGCCAATATCTCAGAACATTTTAGTTTTCTCTGTGTTAACAAAGGAAATTCCTTTCCAAATTTTCACAAGAGATAGGCTTTCATTCCCAACATTCATTCAACATATAAAAGACAATCCTTCTTTATTAGACAACATTTACTCCATTCATCGTGTCCCTTTAAAAAAAATATTTTTATTTTTAGGGCTCATATTTCATTCCAATTCACACTTGTCTTCTTATTTATATGACTCCTATAACATACACTCTGTGTTCCTTTTATTTTAAGGACACATCATACATTCCAGTCCCTCTACTGGGCTCATATTTGTACTCAATCATACACTTCCATACGCAATTGCACTTCAGTCACACGTCACACACTTTCAAACACAGACACAAACACTCTCACAGACACAAAAACTTTCACACTTTTTACAAACACAAGGCCTTTATAAACTATAAACTAAAAAAAAAAATACTATAAAATTCTTAAACGCAACTATTCTATCACCCCTCTTAGGTGACATGCAGGATTTGCCTCTTTTGCTTTCCTGACTTTTTTATTTTTAAATTTGATATGCTCTTCATTTACTGTTATTTGTTAAGGCCCCCTTAACAGTAAAAACAGATCATTGCATGCAATTATTTCTTCTGGAATCAGAACCCTTTATTCTTTTTTGTTCTTTGAATTTGGAAGAGCTTTTTGAATGTCCTTACCACCACGGGCAGATTGTGGCAAGCAACACAAACTAATTATATAAGCAAAAAATGTTTACATTTTTAAGTGGCCACTGTTTGAGTTGCTTGTCCAGATAGCCTTCAACTCTGCTCCTTTCCAGTGCCCCACATTGGACACCAATTTGTTGTGGCTTCTGCCGCCTCTGTGAAACATCACTCTTGAAGTCTTGCGGTTTTGATGCCAGAATATAGACTTTATTATCAGAGATAGCAAAGCCTAGTTGCTCCCAGCACAACTGACTTTCTGTATTCAAACAGGCCTATATACACATATTCACCTAGGGCGTGACCAATACACCCCATACATTTTGTTCTGTGTCTTCAGTCTGTTTAGAGA
Source organism: Myxocyprinus asiaticus (assembly GCF_019703515.2). Lineage (NCBI taxonomy): Eukaryota > Metazoa > Chordata > Actinopteri > Cypriniformes > Catostomidae > Myxocyprinus > Myxocyprinus asiaticus. The sequence continues at coordinate 18,588,465 of NC_059370.1, read as the reverse complement.
ACATGAGAGAGGCCCCTCTCCATCTGGAACCTCTTTACGGGGCCTTATCCTATATTTTCTCCAGTGTCAAAACATGAGACTCAAGTTTACCATATGTGAGGGGTCTCCTTCACACAGGCCTCTACACACACACACACACACACACACACACACACACACACACACAGTAAAATACATGCTATACCATCAGAAATAATTGTAGAATTGTAGTCTACATTCACATTGATTATACTTTATTAATTAACATTTAACTTGATGAAAATATTCCACAATGGTCGGACTCGCGTTTATCGTCAAAGGAATGAGCGTTACACCGAGGCCTGTACTCTGGAGCGGGATCGATTTGGAGGTGGAGAGTCTGTCATGGTCTGGTGCGGTGTGTCACAGTATCATCGGACTGATCTTGTTGTCATTGCAGGCAATCTCAATGCTGTGTGTTACAGGGAAGACATCCTCCTCCCTCATGTGGTACCCTTCCTGCAGGCTCATCCTGACATGACCCTCCAGCATGACAATGCCACCAGCCATACTGCTCGTTCTGTACATGATTTCCTGCAAGACAGGAATGTCAATGTTCTGCCATGGCCAGGGATCTCAGAGCCCAGATCTCAATCCCATTGAGCACCTGTTGGATCGGAGGGTGAGGGCTAGGGCCATTCCCCCCAGAAATGTCTGGGAACTTGCAAGTGCCTTGGTGGATGAGTGGGGTAACATCTCACAGTAAGAACTGGCAAATCTGGTGCAGTCCATGAGGAGGAGAGTTTCACTGCAGTACTTAATGCAGCTGGTGGCCACACCAGATACTGATTGTTACTTTTGCCCCCCCCCTTTGTTCAGGGACACATTATTCCATTTCTGTTAATCACATGTCTGTGAAACTTGTTCAGTTTATGTCTTAGTTGTTGAATCTTTTTATGTTCATACAAATATTTACACATGTTAAGTTTATTAATAAATCCCCTTTCTGCTGGTAAGGGAAACTAGAAGGTTCGTGGAAATTTGTCCATTCATTCTGATTGCCATTGGGCGTATAGTTGCTGCGAGGGACAATACCAGGTTCGTGTACTGCCATGAGCCCTCAGGATTATACACCAAATTCCAAAGTAATCCTCGAAGGACCCCTTTTAATGGGAAAATGGACATAGATAGGGGCAACATCGAGCTGCTGGTGGTCTCCCATCTGACCACTGAGACCCCAGAGTCCCACGAAACCACTATTTGTCCCCTAACCAAGTATTTCTCCCAAATGACCCGAGACTCCCTGACCACCTGAGCCACACCCCCGAGTCCCACGGACCCACTATTTTTCCCAAATAGATATTTACAGTGTCATCACGAGCCACATGTTTGATGCCCACCCACACCCTTTAAAAAGGCATATTTTGAATTTTGAAAAAAACGCCACAGGACACGTTTGCTCTCTTAGTATGTAATCGAGGGGCAACAGATGTGTGACCATGCAACATTTTGGCCCCTTTAGAGCTCATGGAAGGAAGTTAGAGTACATCCCACATACAATTTATACCATTATTTTCATAGTGGGTCCACGGACGCAACTCAGAAAGGTCCAGACAACTCAAATTTGATAACTATAGCTTATCAGGGGCCCCCTAGACAGTGTGCAAAGTTTCAAGGCTCTGTGACTTGAAGTGTTCATTTGACCACTTGGAATGTATGCATCTATATTTCATTGAATAGATTTGCTGATTTTTTTTACAGTACTTCCCAATCGATGAGGGACACAGCTTTTTAATATTTCGTTTCTGAAGGCCCAATCATAAAGCTTTTGAAGCCCCCAGGTGTTATCACCAAATTTAACCCCCTCCACGAAACTGGTATAGAACTGCATTGGTTTAATGGGCAAGTGGGATGTCTAGAAAAGGGGGTTACAAAGGCCACATGACCTTGAAATTTGAGAACATCGATCATCAGGGGCCCCCGAGTCAGGTTCTAGAATTTGGAGGCCCTGGGTGCTTGCTAAGTATTAAAGCCTCTGATGAATATACTGCTGCACACGGGCCTCCAAGTCAGCCCATCTCATTGATTCCTATGACAAGCAGAGAGATCTGTTGAAAATAATGAAAAATACTTTTTTGCATCTTAGGCCTTAGTCCTCTTAGTATGTCGATAAGGGGCACTCGACATGTCACCATGTGAAATTTGGGGTCCGTTGGAGCTCAAGGAGTGAAGTTAGAGCGCATCTGTAGGGCTTTACTGGTTGTTTAGATCAGTGTTACTATCAAAAATAATTAATAATTATTTCTTTAGTTATTAATTAATATTTAAATTAATTAATTGAATCTAACTCATTAAAACCTCACATGGGGCTCCAGTAAATGTAGTGCGCTACGTTTAGGAGTGGGTTTGGTCATTAGCAATAATTAATTATTATCAAAGATAATCATTAATTGTTAATATTGATGAAACATTAATTAAAATTAACACTAGCTTATTGATCATTCAAATTCAACAATCATCAAAGATAATTATCAATTATCAAAAATCAATAGAATATTAATAAGGATTAACATTGACGGGGCACCACCCTGGAATCAGGGACTAATAACCAGATAGTATAACAGTCTCAATATTAGATTGTTTTCTTAGGAAAATCGACATCTGAAGAATATCATTTTTCGGGAAAAAAAACAATGAATGAAGGCTTGAATCCGAGCACTGACATCTCGTCAGCATGACACAGGCATATGCAAAACAAACCAAAACACTTCTCTTTGTAATATAAACAAAGTTTATTTATGCAGTAATATCAATTAATAATTAATACAATGCAGTCAATAAACTTCCGACTTAAACTACAAACTAAACAGTGATATGATTAGATATGGAAATCAAAATAATCCTATAACACATAAGGTGTGTGTGTGTGTGTGTGTTAGTACGAGAGAGAGAGAGAATAAAGTGACGGCCCTAAAGCCGATTTCGCGATCGTGGGAGAGAAATCATTTTTCCCGAAAAATGATATTCTTCAGATGTCGATTTTCCTAAGAAAACAATCTAATATTGAGACTGTTATACTATCTGGTTATTAGTCCCTGATTCCAGGGTGGTGCCCCGTCAAGGTTAATCCTTATTAATATTCTATTGATTTTTGATAATTGATAATTATCTTTGATGATTGTTGAATTTGAATGATCAATAAGCTAGTGTTAATTTTAATTAATGTTTTATTGATGTTAACAATTAATGATTATCTTTGATAATTGTTGATTTTAAAGGATTAAAAAAGCTAACATTGATTCTCATCAATGTTCTATTGATTTTAATAATTAGTAATTATTTTTGATAATTATTAATTATCGCTAATAACCAAACTTGCTCCTAAACATAGCACACTACATTTACTGGAGCCCCATATGAGGTTTTAATGAGTTAGATTCAATTGATTAATCTAAATATTAATTAATAACTACAGAAATAATTATTAATTATTCCTGATAGTAACACTGATCTAAACAACCAGTAAAGCCCTACAAAAGATGATGGAGGACAATATTGTCAATGTGCACAGTGGCTCCTTGGGGAACAATTAAGAACACTGTTTGGTTTGGTAGCCTTAGTTTAATGGCTGTATCATGGCAGTCGTATGACATTGGGACTTCGGTGGCTGGTGTGTTAACGAGCCAGCGATTGCCTGCTCACTCTACCCTTGTCTCTGTTCCTTCATCTTTGATGGACATGCTACCATGACACTTGTTCAGTGAGGTATTTAGTCACCTCTCTAACAAAGGGGTTGCGTTTGGACAAACCCAATGAATGTTCTTTGTCTTGGTACATGTTTAGGTTAGAGATAAGGTACAGCGAGGGGTCCATATCATGGTCGGCATGTGTTGGTGGTGTTTTGAGGTGAATGTGTGCATTACCTCTCTGAAAACCAACATTAAATACGGACTTTAGTCTATATATTCTGCCTATGATGGTAGATTGAGGATAAATCCTATTTTGAGGTTCTGAGTATTTACATGGTTTGGAATTTCAATGCCAAAACTATATGTCATGTGTATCTGTGAAGGTTGCACAATGGAGATAGTAGCAGATCTACGGATTTGTTCGACAAGGTCTTGGGAGACCAGGTAAACTGGAATCCTTCCACCACACAGACTGTTGACTGAGGAGCTAATTTCCCTGAGGAGGTCCTGCATTAGATCTCTAACGATACACGCATAAGTTGTTTTCTCGGACAAAGTCCCTAAAGTGTGCAAAGTGTTACTGATAAGAACAGAGTGCAAATTTACAGTGACTTTAGTACCCTGAAGGGTTTTACCCAGGCCCTGTAATTGTTCTTATTGGAGTCATCGTCTCTGCTGGATTTTTGGACGATGGCAACGTGTGCATCTGAAGCTGGCGAACTGTTTTCTGGACCAAGTGATCTCGATATGTCAACCTGAGCCCACATGTGTCCACGACGGCAGTCAATGAGCGGAGCCAATCAGTTCAGTAGGTCCTGGCCAACTAACAGTGGTTCTGTATTAATGGGATATATGTAAACAGGGTCTATTAGCATCATCCCTTGAAAGGTGTCAATCCAGGCACGTTTTGTGATAGACGACCTATCTTACGTGTAGCTTGTGATGCTTACGTTGCAGGTCTCTGTCTATAACGGTTTGACAAGGGAGAGCTTTGCTCTAGCCATCTCTGTGAAGGTGTTGGAACCCATTAGACTATTTCGGAACCGGTGTTGAGTAGTGCATGGGAGTTGAATGACCCATGTGTCAGGTGTTGCCCTTACGGTACAGATCGCCCAAGAAGGTCAGAAAGGAGGGTGTGGCATGTTAGCAGTGACTGTTTTGGGGAGCAACTTGGACCCTGTTCCCCTTTTCCAGACCTACAAAGTAAACTTTGGCGTTAACGGGAGGGGGTACATCGTCTAGTCTTACTGACGAGGTTTCAGCGCCGTATTCCTTTGAGGAGTTCGGCGGACCAGGTGAACAACGGAGCACGTCAAGTTTAGTTACTAACTCAGTAAAGCGTCTCCTTATATCCTCCATTTCCTCTCTCAAACCTTGTTCTCCGAGGGGATTTGAAACCTTGCCTACCCACTCACCTTCTTGTTTGGGTTTTCGTTCGAAACGCGCATTTCTTTTCGGCCGGCGAACGTTTTGTTATTTAGGCCTGCCGTGACCCTGGGGGTGTGTCTGGTCACCACCCCGCGGTTCTGTTGCCTACCCTGCTGGCGGGGTGATCGGCGCCTCTGGGGTCCTGTTCTAGCATTCACCTTAACGTGAGGCATTTCGTTGCCTTCAAGCGCTAGGTCTGCATATGAGGCTTGGATCCCTAGGGCTCTGGCATCGCCTTCGTGCCCTCGGGCAGGGCGCACGCGTGTCTCCCATGCCAGTTGCGCGTACTTTCTGATTTTCTGTATGGTGGGGTTGCCCATTTTGCAGTGCATCGTGACATCATATCGCACGCACTCGTGGAGGTTGTGAAGGAAAAGAGATTTGAAAGCTCGTTCCTCCTCTAGGCCTGGTTCGTTACTTCCTTAGAAGTAAGTGGTTCTCAGGCGTCTGTAATACTCACGCGGAGGCTCGTGCCTCTTCTGGGTGATGGCAAAAGCAGCTATGGTAGTGGAGGTTTCATCGATATACAGCGAATACTCCTCGCGTAGGGCTTTACACAGAGCTGAGTAGCGGTTTCGTGTACCAGTCGGTAGTGTTTCCATGAACGCATGGACACTCCTTACCGTGGTCTTCCATATAAGCTTGAGTTTTTCACGCGACGAAGCATAAGGCAAGTCAACCAGGCAATGCTCAATTTCCCTAAGAAAACTATCGATGTTTGAATCTCAATTACTTGGGTCAAAGCGTTCTATGCCCCCTGTGAGGGACTTGAGTTGTCGGATACACAAGCGTTGGTGTAGGTATGACCACGGGTCATCTGAGTCATCCGAAACACAAGTCACTCGGATAGCTATAGCGATGAGGACGACTTCCTCCCCTTCGTGGTGGGGAAGGAGTCCAGTTGACGCATGGGGGTGGACCCCAGGTTGCGTACAGCTCCCTGGCTAATGGGATCTTCGAGGTGCTTACACTACTCTGAGCTTAGAAATAATTGTCTCCCCTCCATGGTGTGGAATCAGTCGGTTTGAAACGCACGGTGGCGTGACTGAAAACTGACTGAGGGCGGCAACTGTTGGGCCTCATGTATTCAGATAGAAGACAAAGGCAGGCCTAACACAGTCGTAAAAACATAACTCAAGCCTCCACCTTCTAAGTCGTAAATTTTACTGATAAAAATCGTGCCAAAATCAAACAAAGGGAGTCCAAAAACAGACTACAGATCCATGAAGCCTTGCTCACTAAAGGATCAAAATCTCAACTCCTATTGGATGAGGCACACAACAGAACGTCCCTCAAACATGACATCATCAGGAGTTGAAATAATTCTGAAATGCTTCCAGAATTCGCTTCCAGCGACTTTGTTCACCGAATGTAGATGTAGTTTTTATTGCTGCTCTCCGGTGCAACCTCGTGGCACAAGGAAGTAATGTCCAACTTGAAACTGTAGCCATACAATCTCCATCTCGCTGGACGAGTTGAGATTACTCTGTGTTCAACCAAACACTCTAACGGATCCGAAGGAGACCGCTGAGCAATTCGAATTTTAATCCGTTTGCCTACAAAAGTGAAGAGATTAAAGATTTCTCTTCCATCTTCAATCAAGTCGACATTTCTGAGTTCTCTGCCAGCCCGCCGAGAATCAACAGCCGTACCGCCCGCCGACAGAGCGAGGAAACGGCCTCCCGTCATCACACGAGCCTCAAGGAACCGGGTCAAAGTTAAAGGACGGAGGAAAACACATTCTACCTGTGTCCTCATGCGATTCAAGTAAGAGATTACGTCTGGGCGGAGATAGAATATTATAGTGTGTTATTCTTGTGTTTCAAGGTTTTTGCTTGTACAGTTTACGGACTGCCATGTCCACTCATTATTAATACTCAAGGTATTAATTATCACAAATTTGTTTTGCTGTATTGTGGTCCAACCAAATTGGATTGTGCAATTTCGCCATAGCAGGTGAGACAGAAACTGAGTTCATCCATTAAAGAGTCAAATAACGCAGAACTTTTACGAGCCCCGCTCGTAAAACCGCGTCTCTGAGTGATGAACACAGCTGCTTTCTCTCCCGCTATCGCGAAATCAGCTTTAGGGCTGTCACTTAACCATCTCTCTCTCTCTCTCTCTTACTAATCAAACACACACACACACTGTCACACACACACACACCTTATGTGTATCACTAATCATATCAGTGTTACTATCAGAAATAATAATTATTTCTGTAGTTATTAATTAATATTTAAATTAATTAATTGGATCTGACTCATTAAAACCTCATATGGGACTCCAATAAATGTAGTGTGCTACGTTTAGCAGCAAGTTTGGTTATTAGCAATAATTAATAATTATCAAAGATAATTATTAATTATTAAAATCAATAGAACATTGATGAGAATCAATGTTAGCTTTTTTTAATCCTTTAAATCAACAATTATCAAAGATAATCGTTAATTGTTAACATTGATGAAACATTAATTAAAATTAACACTAGCTTATTGATCATTCAAATTCAATCATCAAAGATAATTATCAATTATCAAAAATCAATAGAATATTAATAAGGATTAACATTGACGGGGCACCACCCTGAAATCAGGGACTAATAACCGAATAGTAAAACAGTCTCAATATTAGATTGTTTTCTTAGGAAAATCGACATCCGAAGAATATCGATTTCCGGGGGAAAAAAAACAATGAATGAAGGTTTGAATCCGAGCACTGACATCCCGTCAGCATGACACAGGCATATGCAAAACAAACCAAAACACTTCTCTTTGTAATATAAACAAAGTTTATTTATGCAGTAATATCAATTAATAATTAATACAATGCAGTCAATAAACTTCCGACTTAAACTACAAACTAAACAGTGATATGATTAGATATGGAAATCAAAATAATCCTATAACACATAAGGTGTGTGTGCGTGCGTGTGTGTGTGTGTGTGGTTAGTACGAAAGAGAGAGAGAGAGAATAAAGTGACGGCCCTAAAGCCGATTTCGCGATCGTGGGAGAGAAAGCAGCTGTTAGTTTATCGCTCAGAGACACTGTGGACGGCTCGTAAAAGTCCCGCGTTCTTTGACTCTTTAATGGATAACTCAGTTTGCCGGTTTCACCCGCGATAGCGAAAATGCACAACAGTCCAATTTGGTTGGACCATAATACAGCAAAACAAATTTGTGATAATTAATACCCTGAGCATTAATAATGAACGGACATGGCGGTCCGTAAACTGTACAAGCAAAAAAACCTTGAAACACAAGAATAAGACACTATAATGTTCTATCTCTGCCCAGACGTAAACCTCTTACTTGAATCGCATGAGGGCACAGGTAGAATGTGTGTTCCTCCGTCCTTTAATTCCGTCCCGGTTCCTTGAGGCTCGGGTGATGACGGGAGGCCGTTTCCTCGCTCTGTCGGCGGGCGTACGGCTGACTGCTTCTCGGCGGGCTGGCGGAGAAATCAGAAATGTTGACTTGATTGAAGATGGAAGAGAAATCTTTAATCTCTTCACTTCTGCAGGCAAATGGATAAAGATGCGGATTGCTCGGCGGTCTCCTTCGGATCCCTTAGAGTGTTCGGTGGAACACAGAGTAATCTCAACTCGTCCAGCGAGATGGAGATTGTATGGCCACAGTTTCAAGTGGGACGTTACTTCCTTGTGCCACGAGGTTGCACCTGAGAGCAGCGACAAGCTACGTCTACACTCTGCGAACAAAGTTGCTGGAAGAAAATCCCGGAAGCATTTCAGAGGTATTTCTACTCCTGATGATGTCATGGTTTGATGGACGTTCTGTTGTGTGCCTCATCCAATAGGAGTTGAGAGTTCAATTCTTTAGTGAGCAAGGCTTCATGGGATTTGTAGTCTGTTTTGGACTCCCTTTGTTTGATTTTGCCGTGATTTTTATCAGTATAATTTATGACCTGGTATGTGGGGGCCTGAGTTAGGTTTTTACGACTGTGTTAGGCCTGCTTTTGTCTTCTTTCTGAATACATGAGGCCCAACACATCCCACGTACAATTTATACCATTCATTTTCATAGCAGGACCGTGGACACAACTCAGAAAGTTTTGAAATCTATAGCTTCTCAGGGGCCCCTTAGTGTGCAAAGTTTCAAGTCCGGATGACTTTAAGTGCTTAATTGGCTGACTTGTGTATGAAAAGTGATAGTAATTTTTCTATAACATTTTTCTACACTGATTTTTAATATGTTGTTTCTGAGGGCCCAAAGATGAAGCATTTGAAGCCCCCAAGTCTTAGCACCACATTTAACCCCATCCACGAAACTGCACAAGAATTGCACTGGATTAATGGGCAAGTGGGACGTTTGGTAAAAAAGGGTCAAAAGGTTGCAGGAACTTGAAATTTGATATTCTGGAGCCCCAGGGCCCCCCAAATCAGGGCCTACAATTTGGAGGCTCTAGAAGACATTTTCTGAATGCATTTTTCCAGCTTTAGACCTTAACTTCAAACCCAAATGACTTTGCACAGGCAAGAGACTCTGTCTGGCTATGAGAGCAAGAGGGCTGTGAGAGCGATCCTTGCAATAAAGCAAAAAAAAAAAAAAAAAGTCTTTATTCCAGAGACTTGTGCTTTTATTATGACACACGAGGGGCCTCGGACTACCAGCATGTGAAGCTTGGGGCCTGGAGGACCTCTCTAGAAAAAGTTCATCTGCAATTTATTTCATTCATTTTCTATAATGGGTAGGTGGACGGTGTTCCAAAAAGACTCAAAATTGACATATATGTCTGATCACGGTGACCTCAGACAGTGTGCAGAGTTCAGCGACCTTTTGACCCTTTTTCTCATTGAATTGGCCCATTTAGGGACAGCGCCCACGGACCTGTTGTGAAAAATGCACTGGTTTAATGGGCAAGTAGGACGTTTAGGAAAGGGAGTTATGAAGGTCACAGGACCTTGAAACTTGAGATCCTCGACCGTCAGGGGCCGTGTGAAATTTGGGGTCCGTAGGACCTCACGGAGCGATGCTAGAGTGCATCCCACGTACAATTTATACCATTCATTTTCACTAGCGGCTTGGTGGACACCGCTCAGAAAGCTCCAAATGACTCCAATTTGAAATCTTTAGCTTCTCAGGGGCAGTGTGCAAAGTTTGAAGTCTGTTTGACCTTGTTAAGTGCTTTATTGGCTGGACCTGTGAGTGCAATGTGAAAATAATTTGTCATGAATATTTTTCTTGGTGTTTTTTTAACAGTACTTGCCTAACACTGAGGGACTGAGTTTTTAATATGTTGTATCTGAAGGTCCCACGAAGGAGTATTCAACGCCTTAAGTTGCTGGCATATGATTTAAGGGTTTTTCACTGAATCTTACAGGAAGTGCCCATGTATGTTTTTAAAGGGCGCAGAATACATGGTTCGCGGACAGTCATTTGTTAAGCAAATTACGCATATTTATGAGTTGTAAGTTGCATAAACATGTTGTATTTTGTGTTCTGAGTGTTGACAAGGGGATTTTATCAATAAAATGTATTGTAAATGATACTTAGTCATTCAAATTAATTGTCCACGAACCTAGTATGGAGTCTCCATAGAATAAATTGATTTTGGACACTTTCATATTTTAAGCAAATTATGCATATTTATGAGTTGTAAGTTACATAAAAGTGTTCTGTACAGTATGTTGAGTACTGTACTACAGGTTCCACAGATAAATACTAATAAATAAAAAAAGTTTCTCTTCTTCATACACGAAGTTCCCACGTACAATGTTTTTAAAGGGCACCGAATGCATGGTTTGTGGACAGTCAATTTGTTAAGCAAGTTATGCATATTTATGAGTTGTAAGTTGAGGTTTCATCAACCATAGCACGTCAATACTAATAAATGAAAGGTGTTGATTTGGTTTTCTCTTAAAATCTCTGTCAAACAATAAGTGTTGTAGGAACAGTAAGTGAGCTAGGAATTAAATTAAACTGCCCTTATTCTACATCATTATTATGTAAGGAAATTTATAATGGAATTAGTCGTGTTCGACAACCATTATAAGAAAGATAAATGACAAACAACTAGATTATTTGTCTGAATAAAATTCTCCACCATTAAAATCGTAATACAACATCTCGTTGTATCGGCTCACAATTTATATTGTAAGGAATTAGCTTTAAAATAGGAATTATTATTAATTCACTTATTGGAGTAATATTATTCTCATGGCTCATTGAAAATAATATCACACATATTTTAGGTATAGCTTTGAAGCGAGAACTTTTAAAAACAGGGACAAGATTATTTATCAAAATGTACTAGTCAAATTATCTTTGAATACAGACAAACTTTATTGCTATTCTAAACATATACTAATCAAACACATACAACATGAAACAGGTTGGTGAGTAAAGTGACAGAATGTGAAATAAATGATCAATACAGAGAAAATGAACTTTATGGAGTCTGTAGACAATGCCTTAAGAACCATTTATCCTTCTTTGAGTCTAAATCGATTTGCAATGGGATAACCCAAAGTATTTAACTAATACACCAGCACTTTGAGGAAATGTCTGGAGATGTACTTGCGTTCATTGGGTTTCCTTGCGTTGCATTTCCTTGCTATGGCTTGGTTCTTTTGCTCTTTGTAGAAAGTTCGTTCCGTCGATGTCTTGGACTCTGTAATGATCATTGATAGTTGTTGTCTTTGAAGCGAGGCCTTCTGCAAGGAAGACTCGCGACTCCCGTTGGGTGTGTGAACCATACAGCAGAGAGTGAGAGGCTTCCTCGGGACTTCGGGTCCCGAGTTTCCTTAGACTCTACATGGCATGGAGGCTGCAAGCCATGAGGGCAAGAGTGCAGAGGAACTGGAAGAAGCAAGTGAGCTGAAGAAGAGAGGAGACCAAGAGAGAGTTCTTGCTTGGTAGGGAACTTTTGAGCTGAAATTGGCCGCACCCCAAAGGTGACCTAGTGAGCCAATCAGAAGTGGCTTTTCAGAGTAACATGGTCAACTGGTCTGTCCTTTTTAAAGTTGATTTACAATCCTTTGTGTGGAGGATTCTTACAAACTTCCCACTCATACTAGTAAATGTTTAACCATGAACTTTTATATCTTGAAAACGGTGCAAGAGACATGACATTCATTGTCATCAACATTATCTACGTAAACAAGCAATCATTTACATACTAAATATGACATACTTTCATGAATATTATACGTGTAAGTAACAAAACATGAAAATCCCTGATTACAAATCATACTGGTTAATTCATTGGTTTTACAACATGGATAATTCATTACACATTATGAGAAACCTGACTGTCAGGGTATATAATCAGGTTAAGCCTTGAATAGTTACCATTCTTAGAAGGATGAGATGAATACAAGATTAAAGATTTTAGAGGGTTAACTCAGCGAAGTACCGTGACTTTGTGTGAGATGTCTTCATATTAGGATCGTGCAAACACGAGGGGCTATAACAAGGAAACCTTTCAAAGAAAGCCTGCTTTAGGGTTGAGGGGCCTCTGACCAATGGCCTCTTTTGTTCATTTTATTGGCCAGATGTGAGCTTCAGCTAGGCTTCTTGGCGCCTAGTGAGCTGAATCTTTTTATTTATGACGTTGAGGAATTCGAGGATTAAAAGGTTGGGTTTTCTAGATTCAAGTCATATTGCCAGCAATTGTTTGCTCTTCTGCACCTAATATCCTACATCCCCCCCTTTCGATTGTGGAAGTTTGAAGTGGAAGCAGACATCTGCAATTGCTGGAAAACAAGCAGAAGAAGACAAACACAAACAAACAACAAGACAACACCTCCAACAAAGCTAAAGCACTGGTGCAGAATAATGAATTATTCAGTAAGTGTTCTAGCATTCAGAGGATTCTTGGGATGTTTTGGTACTATTGGACTCTTCTACGATTGTTTGTTTTTAGAGTCATATTTAATTATCCTTAGTGGTCCAGAAACCAGAAAAAGGGTCATTTGAATTTGATTGAGGTGAATCATCATGAATATGAGAGATTGTTCAGTTCAGTTAGGTGACTTCCTTCCGCCTTGTTTCTGTCGTGATTCAGAACCAAGGGTGAAGGGGTACCCATTTAAAACCAGGATTGAGTTTCATTTGACACTCTTCACTCGGGATGTACCGAAGGCTAAGTCATAAACATAAAGGATTGCATTCTTTTGGAAATTGATCCACATGGTTCAATTGTGTAGCGTAACATGGTAGCTCCTTCAATTTAGTTGGGACGGTTAATTTTGTCCACAATATCATGGCATATCATGGACAAATGTCTAATTCGCACGAGGCTTTCTGAATGCTCTACGAATTCATTGTGGCTCATGAATGAAAAGCATAGGGAATCAATCCTGATATAATGCCCTTGACTTTCTTGCTGGCTAATTGGATTAGCTTTAGCATTTTGCATACTGAAGAGGAATCTGAGTGTTTGCTATCATAATGTGGGTGTAAGTTAACCTAACCAGTATTGAGTGGTTAGTGTGAACTTGTATGAAATTAGTGTAGGGTAGCTAGGGTTTGAGTACCTTAAAGTAATGTTGAGTGCTTTATCTATGAGGAAAACAGTTTGATATTTCCCTATAGTGTTTGGGTGTGTTAAAGGTGTGTTGTAAGAACAATTCGAACTATGTCAGACATTTTTTTTAGCTTTATGCTAGACTGTTGTAAACTGTGTCAGACTGTTTCAAACTGTGTCAGACTGTTTCAAACTGTGTCAGACTGTTTCAAGCTCCCCCTTTTCTGGTCTTGGAGCTTTTTTCCACTTGGTTTCGGTGGACTCATTTGAAGATTGGCACTTTGTGTATTGGCTAATCTGGATCCTCTAGGTGACTGTAGGTGCTGATGAAGCCATAGTTCATAGAAGTCTTTCACACAGTTATTGATGTCTGTATATAACCCATCATGAGCTGCTGTATGAGTTTCTGTCATGTTGAATTAGGATGTGGTTGAGGCTAATGGCTGAGTTTTCGGTTCATAAGCCGGTGCCGTGTCGGTCACTGTTGTGCCTGGCACCTGTATGCCTGTCACTGGTCGTGACAGGAAGAGTATGAAATGTCTTTATGGTCGGCCTTGTGTGGATTCTGCTTGAAGTATGCTGTGAGTAGCTTCAGCAGTTCTGGTGAGTTTACTGCAGGTGGCTTATCTAGTTTGTGTGCAGGCTTAGTTCTGTGTTCGTGTGCAAGCTCTGTTCTATATTCTGTCTCTGTTCTGCACAGTGTTGCAATGGTTTTCGTCATCGGTTGCCTTTAAACATCCATCTGGTTTCCCCATGTCATCCTTTCTTTTGGATTGCTGAAGGGGTGTAGTTTGTTCCACAGTTTCTTCCAGTGGTTGGACATGCATATGGGTCTGGCACTAATGTGGGGGTCATGCTCTTGAATGCCATGTAGTTTACTCCACACTATGCTGAAGAACCTGGCTTTGCTGTGATGCCACATATCTTCTGATGCCAGCCCTTGGTTTTGAGATGTAAGGCTCGAGACTGATGATGCCTTCTGGGCCTATCTTGAGGCCATTCTTTGTTTAACATAAGCCTTGTGGGCTAAGTCACGCAGTTGTTGAGCTGTCATCGTGTGAGGACAGGCTGTGACTCCTAGATGATAGCTCACCATAGGATGCAGGTTTCGGAGGAAAATGGTTTTGAAGTTGAATTCTTCTTCCATCTCAGGTTCGTTCCGAGACTGGAAATAGTCTTGCCGTAGTCTAAGGTAGTAGGCTTGTATGATTTCTTTCCATCCCTCTTTGGTGTTCAGGGCAGTAAACAGTTCTTGCTCAGACTCTGGGTCTGAAAAGTCTATAATCAGGGCCTCTCTCAGACGTTGGTATTCAGACTTTGTGTGGTTTGACTGTCTGTCAAGAAAGCTTTGTACCTCACAACTGTATGTTATCCACAGCAGGTATAAAGTGTCTCTGTTAGTCATCTGAGGCCTCATATTCAGGTGGAAGTCTATGTCACGCAGGTAAGCGTGGATCTTGTGACCCTCAGCAGGATTTGGTGTGAACTTGTCAATGTTCCTTGCCAGCTTGTCGAGGTCTTTAAAATCCATTCCACGTGCTGCTTCATGGTTTGATGGGATGTTTACCCTATCACTGCTGTTGGAGAGGGGTTCTTTGAGGAGGGCTGCTGAGGTTTTGTGCTGCAGGCCCTC
Organism: Myxocyprinus asiaticus; assembly: GCF_019703515.2. Taxonomy (NCBI): domain Eukaryota; kingdom Metazoa; phylum Chordata; class Actinopteri; order Cypriniformes; family Catostomidae; genus Myxocyprinus; species Myxocyprinus asiaticus. Next base: position 18,573,270 of record NC_059370.1, on the reverse strand, counting down.
ATGTCTCTCATCATGTGTAAGCTTTTGGTAGTAGGATGCTGCTTTGTCGACCAGGGGTGCTGCTATGGGATGCCTGTCCATCTTAAATTGTCGCCTTAAATCGTAAGAGTGTTTCAGTTCATCTCTGACCATGTCAAGCTCATCTTTGGTGAGGTCAAGTTGTTGGGTCAGGGTTTCAATTTCAGGTCTGGATATTTCCAGATGGCCTTCCAAGGCCTTGTTTCAAGAGTTCATGTTTTTCAAATCAAATATGGCCTTTCCCAGTTGTGCTTTGGTTTGCTGGAGTTTCTTTTCCAGGTTCTCTTGGGCAGCTTTAGCCTGCTGCTCTCTGTGCTTGGTAGCTGTCAGGGCTCCCTGGGGCCATTCGATTTCTCTCATTGACGCTTGTTCCAGCTGTTTGGGCACCTTGCGTTGATCTTGGGCTTCAGCTTCTAGCTGGTCTATGCAGCACATGGCATGCGTTAGCACCTTTTGGGTCTTTGTGGACTGCAGCTTTAGGTCGTTTACTTCCTGTGTCAGATGGGTGGCATCGCTCTGTTTCATCTGGCCTATGAGATTGTGGGCCAGGTAGTTGGTGAATTTTTCCAGCATGTCACTCAGTAGCGCCTTCACGTCTTTCCAGTGGGCCGTGAGGTCAGTCTTCAGCCACATGTTGGTACACTGTAGTGGAAGACTAGGGAGAGGGAGCTGACACAGATCTGCATAGGGTTAAGGGCCTAGGTGTAGTGTAACAGCTAGACAATGGCTTCAATGTGTGGGGATACAAATGAAGGGTAGTAACTGCTAAGTGTTGTTTTCAGTGAATGTGAGCAACAAGTGTAATTAAATGTTTCTTTTTCAATGTGGCAAGATTGACACCATACACCTGTTTATGCGGTACAGTTGAACTGCTTACCACAGATGCCTCAAAGCCACACTCGGGGGGCGTTGACGGTTACCTGGTACTTCTCTCTGAAATTTATTTCCAGACGTGGCTACGTTTGGATGCCGGAATCTAGATTGCGTTGATAAACACAAAGTAGTTGCGTGAGGTTAGACTAGGGATATAGACTTGAATTTGGATTCCCGCACCCCCTACTCCAAATTCAAGGCTAATACAAATGGTAATAAGTTCTTTTTGACTTGAATTTGGAGTCCCACATGCCTATAAGATGTCTGCGATCCCAGTGCCCAACATTATACCGCTCTGTTCCCGAATTACCTGTCAACGTCTCTGCAAGCTGTGACCCGAGAAGAGTTGAGAAGATGCCACTGGACTTGTGCCACCGCGCTTACTCCCAGCTAAGCCAGCACCTGAGATTATCACACATCATCCATAATAAAGAGGAGAGGAAGCTTCTGCTTGCCTTGGAGTCAGGAAGGTTCAACGTCCGTTAGGGACGTTGCCCTATTGTGGGATGCGGGAAAGACACAACGTGGCTGGACAGGCACCTGAAGCACCACTCAGTGCTCAGCAGGAAGCCTTGAAGTGGTGCAAAAGAAGGAAAATCATGGCGGACCTGGCAAAGCTAAGGGCATCTAATCCAGCTGTGGCGATGATTTCGACCCTGGACCTGCAGAAGGGAGGAGAATTTAAAGGTATCGGCACGCTGGACGAAGCCAATGTGCCCTTTGAGGAGGAGACTCAGTGTGCTCTCAAGAGCTGCAGGGAGGAGAAAGTATGTCTCAGATCCCAAGTCGCCGACCTCAACAAGCAGGTCAACACCCTGACAGAGGCTCCGAGGAATATCATCCGCCGGTACCACATCCTCAAGAGGAGGTCGATGCCACGGACGTCTGCTGAGGTGAGCCGGGTGACCAAGCGACTCCTTGAGTCTCTTGGGCCTGAGGAGGTAAAAGACATGGGGTAAAAGACCAATACAATAAATTGGAAATGGACATTTAGTATGATGGTGGACACAGGGGTAATAGACCAATACAATAAATTGGAAATGGACATTTAGTATGTTGGTGGACACGGGTAATAAACCAATACAATAAATTGGAAATGGACATTTAGTATGATGGTGGACACAGGGGTAATAGACCAATACAATAAATTGGAAATGGACATTTAGTATGTTGGTGGACACAGGGGTAATAGACCAATACAATAAATTGGAAATGGACATTTAATATTTTAGTGGTTAATAGACCTAGGCCTTTCGGCCCAAAGTGGGCAAAATAGTTGGTTAGGGGACAGATAGTGGGTCTGTGGACGGTCTGGCCCCCCCCAGGGTGGTCCGGGGGTCTTTGGGGGATTGAGTCCCATTCGCCCATTAAACGATCATAGTGCGATAAATTGCCCGTGGGACTGCCCTGCCACAAGAGGGGCCCACCTGCCATCTATATGAATGGCGAAGGCAACCATTAATTTAAGCCAGAGGTGGGACGTGAGGCCGCCACCCGTGGGTGAAGCCCAAACAGCAGAGAAAATGCTCAGTCGGGAGGATTTCTTTAAACGGCCGTGGTAGGTCTCTGCAACACGGCTCGCCATCACAGATCGTCCCCGTAGGCCCCCTGGAAGGAAAGGGTGTCGGACCCCATCTGCGAAAAAATTTGGGGGAGCCGGCACACAGCGTCCATGAACCCACGTCCGTCTCTCCATTTCCTAAAGGCTACGTTACCCCCTGTCGAAAACCTTGGCCTTATGCAGGTCAGAGTGGATTGTGAGGGAGGTTAATATGCTAGGTGACCTATATGAGAGTGGAGTGTTGATATCCTTTGAAAATATGGTTCAATATTTTAGGATTCCCAGATCTCAGTTCTTTAGTTATTTACAGCTGCACCACATGCTCTGTACTATTTTTGGGAGTAGCATACACCCCCCTAAAGCAGCAGATACTCTGGAAGTTGTGATTACTGCTTTTGGAAAAGGTCATGGAGGCATCAATGTATTACTCCCTGTTTATTCAGAGTCTGGGGGACAGAGCTTCAACTTCTCTTAAGAGATTATGGGAGAAAGATTTAAACTTGGTATTGGAGGAGGGAGTATGGGCTAAGATCATAAACTAGAAAATCTAGAGAGGCAAGGGTGCGTCTGATGGAATTTAAGATTATATAAATTATATAGGCTTGGTTTTAAAGACACACCCACCTGCTGGCAATGCCAATCAGAAGATGGGAACACAACCCATGTTTTTTGGGGATGTGTTAAGATTCAAGAATTTTGGTTGAGGGTTCAGAGCTTTATGTGTGACGTATTGGACACTCAATTTTCATTTTGCCCCAGACTCTGTATCTTAGGCGATGGGGTGATCATTAATATTGGGGATAGTGATTTTAAAAGTTGGGTCCTAGCCAGAGTAATGATCAGCAGACGAATCACCTTCAGAGGGTGGAAGACGGCTGGGGCACCCTCGTTTCAGGAGTGGTGCGGGGTGGTGACATTTGAGGAGGTGATTTTTAGATGGCTGGGAAAACGGGATGTTTGATAGGAAGTGGGGTGGATATTTGGCTTTTTTGGAGGGTTCTCGGGGAGGGGCAGTGGAGAGGGATTTCTAGTTCTGATGTGTATGTGCATTCTTGTTTTTAAAGTATACTTTTTAAAAATGTTTTATTTTTTTATGTTCTAATTGTTGGTGACCACTGTAGTGCATGTTTGTGTTGGGTGTGTGGGGGGGTTACTGTATATAATTGATTCTGTATTTTATGTTGTGTTTGTCTTGTGAATGGAATCAATAAAAATAGTTAATAACAAAAAAAGAAATGAGAAGCACCCTGTGTGTTATCTGCCGACACTAAGTGTGGTTTGTTGCCTGCACAGCTGCAGTTGCGCTCACTGCCCCCTGATGACTGAGAATTGTAAAAACAAGAAGTTGGTACAGTACTTTAAGCTTGAATTGCTTTGATGGTAGTACAATCTCTTATGGTCCAGGGGCATCAAATCAAATCAAATCACTTATTGTCACACAGCCATATACACAAGTGCAATGGTGTGTGAAATTCTTGGGTGCAGTTCCGATCAACATAGAAGTCGTGACAGTGATGAGACATATACCAATTTACAATAACATCAAATTAACACGGCACAATTTAAAGTCTAATATACACATAATTACACACAACAATATACAAATAATAACATACATTGTACAGTATACAATACACACAATATAGATACACATTATTCAATACAAATACATTATATTAGTAGTATATATAGAATGTACAGTAGGTTGTATTGTACTGTATTGACATTCAGGCTGTCAGTTGATAATTTGTTAAGAGAGAATATAATATAATAATAATAATATAATTTATGACAGTCCGGTGTGAGATATAAGAGTAGAGTAATAAAGTGCAGTGCTAATGTATTTTGATCGTGGGAGATCAAGAGTTCAAAAGTCTGATTGCTTGGGGGAAGAAGCCATCATGGAGTCGGCTGGTGCGGGTGATTAATTGCACTGTTTTTTTGTGTTATTCTTTACATAATTAAATCACACTGAATTAACATTTTAATTGACAACCATAATATATACAGTGTTTCACAGTATACTAAAAAAGTAGTAACATAAGAACAGGTTGTAATAAAATATATGCAATGAAAAAATAAAACACATAAAATAAAGTGGTATGTGCTTGCGGCGTAAATTAGGAAAAAAGAATAAATGACTCAGTGTGGGTGGTATTGCCATCTTAAAGGACGGATGAACACACATTCTACCTGTGTCCTCATGCGATTCAAGTAAGAGGTTTACGTCTGGGCAGAGATAGAGTATTATAGTGTGTTATTCTTGTGTATCAACGTTATTGCTTGTAGTTTACGGACCGCCGTGTCCGCTCATTGCTAATACTCAAGGTATTTAATTATCACAAATGAGATTTGCTGTATTGTAGTCCAACCACATTGGACTGTTGTGCATTTCCGCCATCATGGGTGAGACCGGCACACTGAGTTTATCCATTAAAGAATCAAAGACCGCGGGACGGTTTACGAGCCGTCCACCGCGTCTCTGAGTGATAAACTAACAGCTGCTTTCTCTACCACGATCGTGAAACCGGCTTTGGGGCCGTCACTTAATTCTCTCTCTCTCTTGTACCAACCACACACACACGACCCCTCAAAAACATTCTCGCACACATTTTTGGCTAGTAGATAGCTTTGTGATAAAGCTCAGCTTTGTCCCTAAGCTATCGTACAAGCAGATACATGCAGTAAACTGGCAGACACCATTGACTGGTTTCTCTCTGCCCACATTCGCGGTCATATTCTCTGGTCGGAAGTCTCGCGTGACATACTCTCCACGAGAGTCACGTCCGCCATTTTGTGCGCATCCCTCCTTACACACACACACGCGCACACGTACGCACGCACACGTACGCACGCACACGTACGCACGCACACTTTGTGCGTTATAGGATTATTTTGGTTTCCATATCTAATATCACTGTTTAGTTTGTAGTTGGAAGTTTATTGACTGCATTGTATTAATTATTAATTGATATTACTGCATGAATAAACTTTGTTATATTTCAAAGAGAAGTGTTTTGGTTTGTTTTGCATACACCTGTGTCACATGCTGACGGGATGTCAGTGCTCGGATTCAAGCCTTCGTTCATTTGTTTTTTTTCCCCGAAAATCTATATTCTTCGGATGTCGATTTTCCTAAGAAAACAATCTAATATTGAGACTGTTATACTATCTGGTTATTAGTCCCTGATTCCAGGGTGGTGCCCCGTCAATGTTAATCCTTATTAATATTCTATTGATTTTTGATAATTGATAATTATCTTTTATGATTGTTGAATCTGAATGATCAATAAGCTAGTGTTAATTTTAATGTTTCATCGATGTTAATGATTAGTGATTATTTTTGATAATTGTTGATTTAAAGGATTAAAAAAGCTAACATTGATTTTCATCAATGTTCTATTGATTTTAATAATTAATAATTATCTTTTATAATTACTAATTATTGCTAATAACCAAACCCGCTCCTAGACATAGCGCACTACATTTACTGGAGCCCCATATGAGGTTTTAATGAGTTAGATTCAATTAATTAATTTAAATATTAATTAATAACTAAAGAAATAATTACCAATTATTTCTGATAGTAACACTGATCTAAACAACCAGTAAAGCCCTACACATGTAGGTAGAAGCTGTCTGTTGGTTTATGACTGAATGCTTCTAAACTGATTCCTATATGGTAAATGGGAACACAGACAATGACTGACTGGGGTCTTTTAAAAATGGACTTGGCTTCCCTGTTTGGTGTTCGAGAGTTGCAGATGTTTATTTTCCAGTGTTGTATTTTTTTTTTTTCTCATTGTGACTCTTTGTGTTAACTTCAATGAGCCTGACCATTTCCTTCTGGTCTCTCATTAACAAGACATGAGTGAAATAACTTTTCTAATCACACCATTCCCTATTAACTTTAGGCACTTTGGTGTGTGAAAATCCCAGGAGGTCAACTGCTTGTGAGATGAAACCATGACATCCAGAACCAGTCATTATACTACATTAAAAGTCCACTACATCATACATCATCTGCTTTCTGATTTTTAGTCAAATTTCAGTACATTACATTTTTAAACCTCTTTAGTGCATTTTCTTCCAATATAAGCTGAGTTGCCACTACATGATGAATAACCTCGTTAAATTATCAGTGAGTGTAATTCTTAAAATATGCTCAAATGTTCTCTTTCTCTCTCTCTCACCTACACAGCTGAAAAACAGTGTGAGGTGAGGGGAAAGTTGTTTAATGATGTTGCATGACTGACAGCTGGGGTTAGGGTTTGTGATGTGGACTTGAAGGCACAAGTGCAGAAATACTGTACATATTCGGAAAGATGAAAGCAGCTTAAAGCAAATGTATTCATGTTTAATCAGACAAGTTACTCACTGATAACCTACTTCATATTAATGCAAAAGAGGGAGAGACAGATTTAAAAGTGGGTGAAAGGAGAAAAAGAGTGAGGGAGGGGAGGAAAAAAAAAGCGGGAAGAGGTTGAGAGAATCAGGCGGTTTTATTCCTCATTTTCCTTCATGTCTGGGTAAGCAATCTGGTCATGCAGTGGGGCCATCCATCATGGTTATAGCCTGTGAAGAGAATGTCTGAAGCTCAGGGTCAATGCTTTTTTTCTTCCCTTTTTCTTCCAGACTTCTCTCCTGCTCTTACTAGGTTAAATGGTATAATACTTCTGTGCCCATGACCATGGTTTCAGCTCACAAAAACTTTCACACAGAGGTCAAACAGGGTCATATATCTGCCTTAAATTCAAGAAAAAAAAATTGCCTGTTTGTTTGATCCAGTTTATGCATTCTGTCTCCATTTTGTGAGAGTACCCATTAAAGTTAATTTCAATAAGCATTATGTGTCCATTTAAACGCTCTCTAAAGTAAATGTCACTTTAGTGATTAACATTTTTTATTGATTCATAAATTAAACAGAGAAGCAAAACATATCTACACCGAATCAACATTTAACCCCCACTATTACCCCTCCCAACACCCTGACCCTCAACAAACATTCCTGTGGTCACACAAGTATATACATACAAAAAACAAAAAAACAAACAAAAACATAATAAAATCACACACATTAATAACTAATACCACTCTCTCCACAGCCCCTCCCCGAGAGCCCTCCAAGAACGCCCATTTCCCAACAAACAAATTCAAATTCCCGTCTTCTAGATGACCCTTCTTCGGAAGCCACCACCCTCCCATCTCTGAGCACCACTCCTGAAATGGGGGCACTCCAGCCGACTTCCATCCCCTTAAAACAATTTGTCTGGCTATAACAACACTGGTTAGGACCCAATTTTTTATGTGTTTATTCCCTATATTGATGACCGCCCCATCGCCTAAAATACAGATTCTATGGCAAAATGAAATTTGAGTGCCCACTATGTCACACATAAAACTCTGAACCTTCAACCAAAATTCTTGGATCTTAACACACCACCAAAAAACATGGGTTGTGTCTCCATCTTCTGATTGGCATCACCAGCAGGTGGGTGTGTCTTTAAGACCAAGCCTATACATTCTAGAGGGGGTCCAATAGTATCGATGTAAATTCTTCAACTACATAAGGCGCACCCTTGCATCTCAAGATGCAGACTTGACATTTTTTAGAATCCTAGCCCACACTCCCTCGTCCAATACCAAGTTTAAATCTTTATCCCATAATCTTTTGATAGAAATTAAAGCTCTGTCCCTCAGACTCTGAATTAGCAGGGAGTAATACACTGATGCCTCATGACCTTTTTCAAAAGCAGTAATCACCACTCCCAGAGTATCTGCCGCTTTAGGGGGCTGTATGCTACTCCCAAAAATAGTACAGAGCAGGTGGCGTGGAACTGAGATCTGGGAATCCCAAAATGTTGAACCAAATTTTCAAAGGATCTCAACACTCCACTCTCATATAGGTCACCAAGCATATTAACCTCCCTCACAATCCACTCTGACCAGCAGAAAGGGGATTTATTAATACATAATTTTGGGTTCAGCCATATACTCAAGGCAACATTTAAATAAATGTCTGAATTAAACACTCAAGTGCAAATGCAAGATAACGGGGTGTAACTTAACTTTTCCAATTAGTTTGATAGGAAGGCTTTGCAGTGGCGAAATAGGGGCAAGAACTTCCTGTTCAATACAAAACCAGGGAGGGGCTCTCTCAAGTGGAAGCGACCAATGAGCCAAATGTCTGAGACCAAATGCATAATAATAAAACAAAATCTTGGGTAGGCCTAGCCTACTGTTGTCAATCGACCTATGCAATTTACTGAAATGTAATCTGGGACGTTTACCATTCCAAATGAAGGACTTCACTATGCTATCAAACTGCTTGAAATAAGAGAGGGGGACATCTATAGGGAGAGACTGTAGCAGGTAGTTGAATTTTGGAATACAATTAATTTTAATAACATTAACCTTCCCAATCATAGATACATATAATGAAGCGCACCTGCCCACATCACTCTAAAACCTTTTTATTAAAGGGTAAAATTAACTAAATCACACAAATTTGCTGGGAATAAAATACACAAATATTAATGCCCTATTTGGGCCACTGGAAGGTGCCTGGCAGAAAATCCATTACCGGGCAGTACGCTGTCAGAGCCAAAGCTTCAGATTTTGACCAATTAACTCTGTATCCTGAGACTTAAAAAAGGAATTAATAATTCTGTGGAGGCAAGGCATAGATCTAGTAGGGTCGGAGACAAATAATAAAATATAATTTGCGTAAAGCAAAAGTTTATGCGCCACACTTCCCGCCACTACCCCTGCAAAATCATCCTCCTTTCTTATCGCGGCTGCTAATGGTTCCAAAACAACAATGGGGAAAGAGGGCAACCCTGCCAGGTGCCCCTATCCAGAGTAAAATAATCTGAAATTAATCCATATGTTTGTACCGCCACTACCAGGTGTCTATAAAGTAACTTAATCCATCCAATAACAGTATTCCCAAAACTGTACATTTCCAAAATCTTAAAACAAGATAATCCCATTCTACCATATCAAACGCCTTTATGGCGTCAAGTGAGAAGGCAGTGACCAGAGTCGGATCATTCGCCACTGACCACATAATCTTGATGAAACGCCTATTGTTATCAGAAGAGCTACGGCCCCGAATAAACCCCACCTAATCTATATAAGAGATGTCATAACTTAATCGGTTAGCCAACATTTTTGACAATATTTTAACGTCTAGCTGGATCAGGGAAATTGGACGGTAACTCTTACACTCGCTTGGATCTTTGTCCTTTTTAAAAATCAGACTGATCCGGGCTTGCGTCATGGTTGGCGGAAGCTTTCCATTATTTCATGATTCCGTATAAACTTCTAGCAAAAGTGGAGCCAATTCTGCAGCATAAGATCTAAAAAACAAAGCCATCTGGCCCTGCAGCCTTGCCTGTAGGCAAGGCCTTAATTACCTCGCTAAGCTCCTCCAAGTTTATCTCCGAATCAAGAGAATTTTTTTTGCTCAGCCATCAGTTTAGGAACTTCTAATGGTTCCACAAAGTTTCTAATATCCTCATCAGTAGACGAAGACGTGGAAATACAGAGATCAAGATAGAATTCTTTAAAAGCATTATTAATATCAATGGCTGAAGTAAATATTTCACCAGCAGCAGATTTCACTGAGGGAATGGTAGAAAAAAAACAAAAAAAAAACAACTCTATTTTATATATCTAGCCAAAAGCTTCCCTGCTTTGTCCCCGACTCAAAGTATGATTGTCTTGCCATGAAGAGCCAAATCTCACCTTCCGCAACAAAATAGTATTATATCTGTATTTCAATCAGGTCAATTCTCTGAGGCCATCAGACGACATTCGGCGCTTCAGCTCTGCCTCGGCACTTTTGATAGTCCCTTCCAACTCCACGAGTTCTCATGCTTTGGATTTTTTGATGAATGAGACATACTGTATTATCCAAACTCTAAGTACCACCTTAAGTGCCTCCCAAGCTGTATGTGGCAACACCTCTAAACTCACCAGGGCATGATCTGAGACTAAGATGTTTCCAATTGAGCAATCAACAACAGATGAAAAGAGGGACTTCGAGATATATAAATCTATTCTAGAATAAATCTAATGGATTGATGAGAAAAATGTATAGTCCCTACCAGATGGGTTCAAAAGACTCCAAATATCTGCAAGACCAAGAGTTTTACACATCCTGTGAAGCATCACTGTTGCTCCAGTGGGCTTACACACTTTTGCTTCACTATGATCAAGGACTGAGTCCATTAATAGATTAAAGTCTCCCCCCAATATTATATCATGAGGGGTGCCAGCTTGCAGCATCCCTTCAAGATCTATAAAAAAGCCCTGATCATCAGCATTTGGTTCATAAACATTAGCCAAAATCAGACATTACCCCTGAATTTCTGCAAAAACAATAATGACTCTTCCTAATTTATCTTTAATCTGTTTGAGACATTTGAATGGTAGATGCTTACTTATCATTGTATTGGCTCCCCTGCTCTTACTTGAGCCAGCACTAAAGAAAACATGTCCACCCCATATCCTCCCAAAGTTTTCACCTTCCTGCGGGGAAAGATGCGTTTCTTGAAGAAACACTATATCATATTTCTTAGGCTTGAGAAAAAAACCCTCCTTTTTATGGGGTGCCCCAACCCATTCACATTCGACGTGGAGAGAGAAAATCCACTCATATTAACATTTGACATATTAGAAAAAATAGTTTGTCAAAAACAAAATTACAAAGACCACATTCCAACATTAGTGCAACAATCAAACCCCAAACTTCCCCCGATCCAAATATACAGAAATATAGGAGGCATAAGCACAAAGAACATGCAGATTCATCCACAAAACTGTCCCGAAGGAGTGTTACTCCACAAAACAAACTCCAGCCGCTAGGTGGAACCAGCACAAAAAGAAACAAAAAAGGCACTCCGTTTCCTCGGACAGTCAAGTGGATGTTCAGTGAGTCGGTCCACGCAGATGCAACGTGAGTACCACAAAATAATTTACTCACTCCACTGACTTTATGAAGGACATTGCTTCCTGGGGACATGTGAATGTTTCCAGACCATCCTTAGCATCTATTCTCAATTTCAACAGGAACATCAGTGCAAAAGCACCTTCCATTGATGTAAGAGCTTCTTGCATTCCTTAAATCAATCACGTTTCTCTCGTCAAATTTGCAAAGTCTGGGAACAAGAAAATGCTGTGGTTCTTCCAAGAAAGCCTTCCTTTACTCCTCACCTCACGTAACATGAGATCTTTATCGGATGATCTTAGAAATTTGGCCAGAATTGATCTGGGCCTGTCTCCCTCAGCGGATCGCCGAGATGGAACCCTGCGAGCTCACTCAATTTCCAGCTTATGGCCTGTAATGTCGAGCAGACTTGGTAAGAGCCCGTCCAGGAATTTCATATCCTGACCCTCTTTGGTTTCAGGAATTCCAACAATAAAGATGTTATTCTGCTAGCTACGGTTCTCCATGTCCTCCAACTTCTCCCAGACATGCTCCAAATCCAACTTGGTCACTAGCGGATTAGCAGATAATTCCCTCTCCGATGACTCCAGATAATCGTTCCGTTTCTCAACATCCCCCACTCTTGTAACCACCTCAGTGAATTTAGTCTCCATGGCAGTGATCGATTGACGTATTACAACAAGATCCTCCAAGTCAGCAATGACCTTATTCAGCATTGCTGACATGTTCAACATTTCTCGTTGAATCTCCCTCATTTCTATGACCAAATCGACTCCCGGGCTCGGGGCCTGGTCAGGAGTGTCAGCTTGAGCACGTAAGTGTCTTTTAATGACTCCAGAGCCCGAGAATTTTGAATTCTTTGATATATTGTCCTCCTAGAACAGTTATGGAACATAGTGTATCGAATCTCACCGGTTTATGACATTAATATTGTTAAAACTAGCAAACATGTCTGCACCTCGCATGGCGTCACGTGACTTTGAAATGTCACTTTAGTAACTTTATCTTGCACTATCAAAATCACTCTTGTAACATTTTTCAAATGTCACTCTGGCGCTGTGTTAAAACAGTATTTACACATATACACAGTATATAGTATATAGGGTCTTTTCTAAAAGCATTTTAAGACATCATAGTCGCACTCCCGACGCAAAGGCTGTTCCAAAAGGTATCTTAATTTTATAAATAACAGTTTAATTTTAAACAAAACTGACTATTTTACCCAAAATGTGTGTGTGATGTGCATATTTATGTTCATTTGAGGATTGTGTTGTTTCTCTTGTGTCACCTGTATTGAAATCAGTTGCAAGTCAAGTCTTCCATGCGCTGCATGTGAGGAGCAGTATTTGTATGATAGCCGGAGCTGCCACCTATGTAGAGCATTCCAAATCGCTCTCTTATGAGTCATCATTTCAGTAAGGATGCTGCCGTAGAAGACAGCTGACAGTGAGGCAGCTCACTAAGTTTTGGAACAGACCCGTAGTGTATACAGTACATAAAAAAAAACACATACCACTTTCAGCATGTTTCTCTTGTAGCCAGAGGTGGGTAGATTAGCCAAAAACTGTACTCAAGTAAAAGTACAATTTAAAAAAAATATATTATTCAAGTAGAAGTAAAAGTAATAACAAATAACTAGATTAAAAAAAAAAGTTCTTCAAGACAAATTTTGATGTTGGCTTGAGAAAGCTTAGCCTGAAAGATTTAAGTAGTTGTAAAAGCTTGAAGTTTGAAGGTTTTACGTTTGAAGTAGTTACAAGTTTAAGTAATAGTTTTAAAAGTTCAAAGATTATAAGACCATTCAGATAGATAGATAGATAGATAGATAGATAGCTTATTTGGTTGCTAGTCAGTTAGCAAGGTGATACTCAAAAGGCTCCTTGCTACCTTGGGTCCAATGAACGAAACCAGAAGTCTTTATGTTGTTCTGGTGCAGGGATATGTGATTTGTTACTCCTTTGTTAGGGTAACCCCATCTGGTTGCTAAGCAGTTACCAGGGTGATACTTATCAAGGCTACTTCCCATCCTGAGTGAAATTATTCAACCCGGACGTTTCTACGATGTTCTGGTGCAGAGATATGTGATTTGTTACTTGGTTGCTAGGGTAAGCCCATGTGGCTGCTAGGCAGTTGCCAGTGTGATACCAAGAAGGCTGCTTGCTGTTCTGAGTCATACAAGCCAACAATGAAGTCTTTACGACATTCTGATCCTGAGATACCCACCTAACCGATTTTAAATGGAAGTTTCTTAACGATACGCAAAGTCGTTTGTAAAATACAGTATTTTATGACTAAATTCATAATGGCCGATGTCCAAAATAGCCGACATAGGAATTTTTCATATCGCTGAACTCGCTATATGCCACTGAATCTAATGAGACTGATTTGATGATTTTATGACAAACTGTTCAGAAGTTATAAGCAAAAATTTGCTTTTTTCATATCTCGTGACCACTAGGTGGCACTGTTCCAAAACTGAGCAGGCACCCTCGAGTCATGGTGCCTATGACAAATAATAAGTTTGGTATAAATATGCTAAAGCGTTACGGAGATATACCCTCACGTCCATTTTGGCATGTTCTTCGTCCAATTTGTTGAAACGGCATTCGAAAATGGTATGGTTTATCAAAATTCTGTGAATACGTTTTTGTCATGAGTGCCTCTAGATGATGCAGGCCAATTTTCATGCAAATTGGACAAACGGCTTAGGACGAGTTCAAAAAAGTATGTTTTTCAGAAAATTCTAAATGCCGGAAAAATGTTCATGACGGACTGCATCATAGGGTGCAATCGAATCGTCTTGAACCAAGGAATCTCATTTCTAGGACTCACGGTTCAAAATTTATTAACATAAACATGAGTGCAAATTTGGGCAGTTGGTGGCGCTAGAGATTATGAGGTAGAGATGCCAAATTTGCTGTGGTAACAGATCAGACTGTCTTCTATCTGTGTTCCAAATTGCATAACTTTCCCGCAAGTGGTTCTATGGGCTGCCATAGACCCATGAGCAGAAGAATAATAATAAGAAAACTAACGAAACAATAGGGGTCTTTCACCCCTACGGGGCTTGACCCCTAATAATTCTGTAATATATCGTAATGAGGTAAAAGGGAAAGGAGGCGGCGAGAACCGGCTTGACAATATAAATAATAGTTTAATAATAAACTTAAAAAGACAAACACAAACACATGCCAGGCAGCTGCCCGTAACTCACTCTCTCTCGAACTGCCATCTCCGGTCGCCTTTATCCCTCTCGGGCTTGATCAGCCTGATTAGGGGCCAGGTGTGCAGAATCACGGCCCGCCCCAGCCCCTCCGCCCTGCCACATACATGTTAATTGTGTATTATGTAATGGAATATTAACGTCCATTATGTCATTTGTGAAAGTAACGAGTTACTCACTACTTGAATAAGAAAGTATCTAATTAAGAGTACTCAAGTAATTATTTATGTTAGTACTTCTACTTGAGTAAAGTTTTTGGCTACTATTCCCACCTTGGAGATATATATATATATATATATTTTATTCTATTTTTTATTTATGTAATGAGCAATAGTGAGACAAACAGACCCAAGAGCAGAGGAACAGTTCAAAGGATTTATTTACAACAAATAATAGTCTCTGTGCATTGTGGAAGTCAGGAATAGGATCGTGCAATCCTCTGTTGAAGCTTAGCTGATACGCTGCAAACTGGAATGCAACCACACGCCCAACACGCGGGCAGAGATGAGGTATCCTCTGTGGAAGATAAGCTGACACGCAGCGAACTGAGGCCTGTACTGTTAAAGTCGCTGAATGAACTCAGGATTGGTTTCAGGTTGACAAATTCAAACCAATCCAATCAGGCTTACTTGGTACCATGATGTAGCTCATCAACTTTCGTCAACTCAGGCTTCAATCCTGACTTTAAGATTAGATTACAAGCTTGTGCACATGAATGCGTGACGTTTGCAGTGCACAACCACTCGTGTGAGAAT
The DNA here is from genome assembly GCF_019703515.2 of Myxocyprinus asiaticus. NCBI lineage: Eukaryota > Metazoa > Chordata > Actinopteri > Cypriniformes > Catostomidae > Myxocyprinus > Myxocyprinus asiaticus. The sequence goes on along the minus strand of NC_059370.1, from coordinate 18,557,887 downwards.
GCGATTCACTTCTCATGAGAGACTCAGTAGGATTTACCTCTCTGCTGAAAGCTGATGATTGTGAAAGTACGAATGTGAATTCATTTAAACTGTGCACAAGACATTGTTTTAAAAATATTAAAATATTAAAATGCATTTACACTGCTCAAGAGCTCAGCATGAAATCACGAAGACTTAAAACACATGATTTACACAGTACAAGTGATAACTGTAAAATTATGAAGCAATTAAAGACATTTATACAACAAGAAACAACAGCGGCTGCTGCGAGAGCTCAAGAGGACTGCTGCAAACAAATTCTTAATGTGATAAAAAATATATAAAACAGCTGGTATATCAATGCGTAAGTGAATTCACACAGGCTTATTCATTTTAAAAGCTTAAATTTATTTAAAATCTAAAGGCTTTTATATTTATTTGAATTGAAAACTTTATATCATTCAAAACTATCACAAATAAATATAGGCTGCTATTGATTATTCATCTTTATAGTCTCTTTGTTTTGTATTCTCCCCAAGTTTATTTTCCTTTATCAAAATCTACCAGTTAGTTTATCAAAAAGCATTTTTAGACAATGGAATAAACTACTTCGTAAATATATATGGGATAACAGGAAACCTAGAATTAGTCTTAAAATTCTTAAGTTGTCAGAAAAGGCTCGGAGGACTAGAATTCCCAAATGTAATAAATTATTAAAAAGCTGCCCAAATTCAACCTATATTGATTTGGAAGAATGAAGAATCTAAAGTGAAATGGAGGAAGATGGAAATGTATCAAATGTGGGAACCTATTAGTATATCCCTGTTCCTACCCAAACAAAGCAACAAGTGAGCACTTGGAATACTGTATGCAAAAAATTGGTATGCAATAATAAGACGTATTTGTTCTTTTTATAAAAGATGTATTTTTTGGGGAGTCGCGTGACGCCATGCGAGGTTCGGACGTGTGAATGGCGAGCTCTGCGCACTTTGCTAGTTTTTAATACTTTTTATGTCATAAACCTGTGAGATACGATACACCTTGATTTTTAATTGTTTTATGAAGACAATATGTCAAAGAATTCAAAATCCTCGGGCTCTGGAGATATTAAAAGACACATGCTCAAGCTGATACCCCCTGACAGGGCCGCAGACCAGGGACTCAGTTTGGACGGTGCGGCGGGAGAAATTCAGCATCAGCTGTCGAGTATGTCTGCAATGCTGACGAAGATCGTCGCAGACTTGGAGGATCTGGCTGTAATACGTCGATCGATCACTTCCATGGAGACAAAATTCACTGAATTGGATAAAAGAATGGGGGAGTCATTGGAGAGGGAATTAGCTGCTAACCCGCTAGCGACCAAGACGGACTTGCAGCTCATTTGGAAAAAAAACTGGAGGAGAATCGTAATCGACGAAACAACGCCCAAATTGTTGGAATTTCTGAGCATGAGGATGGCCGAGATATGGTAAAATTCCTAGACGGGCTCTTTCTGAGTCTGCTCAACATAACAGACCATAAGCTGGAAATCGATCGAGCTCACAGGGTTCCGGTTCGGAGATCGACTGAGGGAGACAGGCCCCGATCAAATTTCTGGCCAAATTTCTGACATAATCCGATAAAGATCTCGTGTTACACGAGCCGAGGAGTAAAGGAAAGCTTTCTTAGAAGAACCACAGCATTTTCTTGTTCCCAGACTTTGCAAATTCTATGAGAGAAACGTGATCGATTCAAGGAATGCAAGAATCTCTTACATCAACGGAAGATTGCTCCTGCACTGATGTTTCCGGCCAATCTGAGAATAGATACTAAGGATGGCTGTAGAGAATTTACATGCCCACAGCAAGCATTGTGCTTCATAAAGACATTGGAGTGAGTAAGCCATTTGGTGATTTTAATGTTGCTGCCTAGTGGATCTGACTCACTGAATATTCACTCGACTGCCCGAGGAAGCAGGGCACCATCTTTGTTTCTTTTTGTGCTGGTTCCACCTAGAGGCTGGAGTTTGTTTTGTGTGATATCATTTCTTAGGGACAGCTTATGGATGAATCTGCACATTTTTGGTGCTTATGCCTCCTGTAGATTGAGGTAAACTAAACTAAAACTTACCTGGCTAGCTGTCGAAACTGGCTTCATGATACAGGCCTCTGGAAGGCAACCACACCCCTGACACGTTGGCAGAGGCGGGCAACCAACAGATACACGAGACAGGACCAACTAGGTAGAGAGAGTGAGGTAAGTTACTTCACATCAAATAGCTTAATATAATGAAGCACATTCAGTCAACACTGAACTACATAACTACATTCAGTCAACAATGAACTACACTTAACATTCAACAAACCAGCAAAGGACATGACACACGAGGGGATTAAAAATAGGCAGAAACAAACAAGGGGCTGGTGCCGCTCGCAGCTGAAATTTGGCATGATCAGCAATCACATGGAAACAATCAGGGTTCCCATTGGAAATGTTGCTTCTGCGTGCCAGCAGCACCTGAAACACATGAGGGCGAAAACGTCAACACGCTTGGAACAAAACAAACAGAACATGGAGTATGAGTGTCCAGACACCATGCCCCGGACACGAAACACAAGACAGACAGGGAACAATGATGCCATGGTCCTCGTCAGACAAAAATCCAACCTGACAAGGTGACAGTACTGTGACATCACCGGAGAGCACACGGCGGTAACTCGCGCACAGCAGTCACTAACAACCGGAAACGTGCGCTCACACAAAGAACATACACAAATCACGAGACAGACAGGGGACAATGATGCCATGGTCCCATCAGACAGAGACCCAAACTGACAAGGTGGCAGTACAGTGGCAATTCATGATTTTTTTTTTTTAATTATTATTATTTATCCTGTATCAGTTCTTAAAAACCTTGTCACATTTATTTGCTAACTTGAGTAAATCTTACGGGTAAATAAAATAAGTAAATTTAAGTTATATTTTGGCTGGAATAAGTAATGAGCTTGCATGGCTTCACTGTTCGCAAGTTGATTTAAAAATAAATAAAATTATTGTTGATTTTGTCACTACGTTTAGTAACTTCTTGTTTTTTTGAAGTCTGAAGGTTGTTTTCTACTCAAAATGAATGCTCATGATAAAGTAAATGTACCACTTCCTTCACTCCTTTTAAATGAAGTGCTCTGGGTTCGTTAAAGTATTAAAAGGTGTCATGAATTGGATTTTTATTTTATTTTATAATGTTCTTTGAGGTCCACTTATAATGTTAGTGTGATTTTTTTTTTTTTTCTTCATTAAAAGTAGTCATAATTTAAGAATAATTGGTCATTTTCTATCCAGTTTTTGTGCCTCTGACTCAAATGCTCCATTTTTTGGGGAGTGTGTTCTTGATGACTTTAGTGTAAACGCCCACTGCTGTGATTGGGTAACATCTTTGCATGTGGATAAGTGTAAACGCCCCCGCCATTATGCGCGTGTGGGGTTGTTTTGAAAACTTCGGATGGTTAAAAAAAAAATGACAACCGTTGGAATTCATCCATACATGTTTGAGCCAGAGTCTGATCCCCTCAACAAACACCACGGATACCACGCTGTCACAGACTTCAGTAAGTAATCACTGTAATTTGCTTGTCTATTTGTGTAATATGTATTAATTTTATTCTTGTTTAAACCAAGACGCGACACAACTGTGTATCTTGTTACATAATTGGGGCATTTTCCAACGGTGAAACATTTCGCATGACAGTACCAAATAAAGTGTAAATACATGGTGCCATCACATTTATAACTGTGAAAGGATACACTTACTGTGCAACATGTAAACGTGTACATGATACTGTACATTCACCGGTGTTTGTCGCACTGTCGTTCGTCATATAATCATCTTTCATGATATATTCAGTGTAGTGACAAACGCATACGTTGTTCATTACAATGAGTCATGTTTTCATTAAAAAGGAAAGAGATTGTCTAAATATATTGATAACAATACTCTTTAGGTGCATCTGTGGCAACTGTGCCATCATGCCAACAGAACAAGAAAATATATGCTGCTTAGAGAGCCCTGTGCATTAAAATTAATACACGAGCATCTAAAATCACTAGGATCAAATCGAATACTCAGTACACATCTAACAGTCTGTAACATACGAAGCAAGACAATTAACATGGATACTCACACTTGATTGTTGCGACATCACTGTCGGGGTCCACTATAGTTGGCATTGGTACTGAATCAACTTTCAATTTAAGTCTCTCTGCAAAGCCTGCTTCGATCTGTGTCTTGTTTGTGAAAGAAGATCGGTAAAATAAAGGGAGCAAACAAACACGTTCTTACCGACGCGATCCGGGACATCATTACAAATAAACGTCAGCCACTCTTTCTTAATGTTGGGATCTAGTTTCCCACAACCTGGCACTCAACGCCTTAACATCTTCGTGGCCATCGTTACACCACCTGTTGTTCCAAAAATAATCTCACCACTCTACTCTAACCAAAAGACCGGTGGGCGGGCCTAGTTAGTGTCGACGATAAAGTAGGCGTTGATCAGTTTATGCAGAGGCTGGCCTGTGCTGATGACCTATTAGTGAGGAGGAAGTAGAGAACTTGCCATTTTGGCACCTTGGTTTCAATAAAGCCTTTTTTTTTTTTTTTTTTTTTTTTTTTTGGACTAACGAAGAAGTTTTCGGTTCTGAAATGTACAGTATGTTTATATAGTGCTATGAACTCATATGTCAAGATATCATGGCAAGTTTAATTTTCCAATTCATGACCCCTTTAAGAGTTATATTTACTAATGGGTATTCACTCTATATAGACTTATATGAACTAAAGGCTTTTCAAAAAGAAACAACAGGACTTCAAGAGTATGGTTTTATACAAATAAATAAATACATTCTTTGATTTATTATTATTTCTCTTATCTTTTAAATGTAAATAAAAAAATATAAAAAATGAATGTGTGTCTGTTTTTTTTTTTTTTTTTTTTTTTTTTTTTTTTTGTGTGTGTTTAAGACAAAAATTAATCAATAAAGATTCACAATCACATCCAATCAATACAGTTCTCAATTAACAATAACTATGTATTGGTGGTTACACAAGAAAGAGAGTAAAGATTCAAAAGTTCACTCAAAAGAATCACTTAGTTTGAATGAATCAATTTAGATATATATATATATTTTTTTTTATTTAGATATAAAGTCAATAGGAGTTGAGAACTCAATAGGGAATCGAATGGGGAATTGAATCATTCACAAAGGGAGTCAAATAATTCAAAATGATCAGAGAAACCAATCAAAAGATTGGAACAGCGAATCGACTAGTCAAAAGAACCTTTCATTCAAAACTCACAGCTTTTCAATGTTAAAACACTTATATAAAACATTTGTCAACCAAGTTCAAACGTATACACTCTTAAATACTCTTTTCTTTGGTATACACAGATATTCACTGGATCAAGACACTTTTAAAGTGTATATAAGCCAGCAATTAACTTAGATATGAAAATAAACAAACCAGATATCCCATTGCAGGCCTGTGCGAAGCTTGGGTATGTTGACTTCAAAACTATGTCGCCGCTTCACTCTAACAGAGCAAGAAATAAAATAACTTTACTCACGAAGTATAATGGTGTCCTGGAACCATTAGAAGTCCTTGTGATCAGCAGGGAACTGAGAAGAGCAGCAGGTGAGAGGGTGATTGTGATACTTGGTAGCCCGAAGCTTTATCTGGATAAGAAAGTCCAACACGCCAGGGGAACTCGCGGGTATTCCCAGTTACCCAGAGCGCTACATGGTTAAGGATCTCAAGATGGCGCAGAGTATGGCTGCTGTGTTGCGAGCTCCGACACAACATGGCAGTGTTTTGTTTGTTTTGTTCACAATTCTTATGTTTTTTGTCTTGGATGTTGTCTGCCTTATTGTCTACGACAGACAAACATTTTTGGACATTGGTTCAGCAATTTCACACCGTAAACCAGACTTCAAATTCCTCAATGCTGACCCGCTGTTTACAAACACGCAAGCGGAGCCCTTTGTCTGGGCTGCATGGCCGCAGAAACGCAGGAGGAAAAGGTGAAACAGAGCTGGCGTTCTCATCAGAGTAAGACGCCGCGCAAATCGACCCCCGCTACCCAGTATTCTACTGGCAAATGTTCAGTCTCTGGATAACAAGCTCTACGAGCTGAAAGCGTGGATCTCTTTCCAATGAGAGACGAGGGACTGCTGCATTATCTGCCTTACAGAAACTTGGATGTCTGTGAAGATTCCAGATTCAGCCATTGAACCCGCAGGGTTCTCCGTGCACCGAGCGGACAGAGCGAAAGACCTCTCAGGTAAAAGCAGAGGAGGTGGTGTATGTTTTATGATCAACAAATCCTGGTGTGATCAGAGGAACATACATTCTATCAAGTCTTTCTGCTCTCCTGATCTGGAATTTCTCATGCTTCTGTGTCGACCATTCTGGCTACCGAGGGAATTCACAGCGGTCATTATCACTGCTGTGTACATCCCGCCACAAGCCGCCACAGACCGGGCACTCAAGGAACTGTATGGGAGTATAAGTGAGCAGGAAACCGCGCACCCTGAGGCCGCGTTCATTGTGACCGGGGACCTTAATAAAACCAGTTTCAAATCAGTCGCACCAAAATACCACCAGCACATTAGTTTCAATACACGAGGGGACCGGGTTTTGGACTGTTGCTACTCTCCCTTCTGGGATGGCTACAAATCCCTCCCCCGCCCACCATTTGGCAAATCAGACCACTCTTCCATTCTGCTTCTGCCCGCTTACAGGCAGAAACTGAAACAGGAAGCACCCGCCCTCAGAACAATCCAGTGCTGGTCAGACCAATCAGACTCTATGCTACAAGACTGTTTTGATCACACGGACTGGGAGATGTTCCATCCACACTGAAGTCGTTGTGAAGAAGGCTCATCAGCGCCTCTTCTTCCTGAGACGGCTGAGGAAGTTTGGAATGAACTGCCACATCCTCACACGGTTCTACACCTGCACTGTAGAGAGCATCCTGACTGGCTGCATCTCCACCTGGTACGGCAATAGCACAGCCCACAACCGCAAAGCACTGCAAAGGGTGGTGCGAACTGCCAGACACATCATCGGAGGTGAGCTTCCCTCCCTACAGGAAATATATATACGAGGCAGTGTGTGAAAAAAGCTCGGAGGATCATCAGAGACTCCAGCCACCCGAGCCATGGGCTGTTCTCACTGCTACCATCAGGCAGGTGATATCGCAGCATCAGGACCCGCACCAGCCGACTCCATGATAGCTTCTTCCCCCAAGCAATCAGACTTTTGAACTCTTGATCTCCCACGATCAAAATACATCAGCACTGCACTTTATTACTCTCACTCTTATATCTCACACCGGACTGTCATAAATTGTATTATTATTATATATATTCTCTCTTAACAACTGACTATCAACAGACAGCCTGAATGTCAATACAGTACAATACAGCCTACTGTACATTCTATATATACTACTATATATACTTTTTTATTTTTATTGAATAATGCGTATCTATATTGTGCGTATTGTATACTGTACAGTGTATGTTATTATTTGTATATTGTTGTGTGTAATTATGTGTATATTAGACTTTAAATTGTGTTGTGTTAATTTGATGTTATTGTAAATTGGTATATGTCTCATCACTGTCACGACTGCTATATTGATCGGAACTGCACCCAAGAATTTCACACACCATTGCACTTGTCTATATGGCTGTGTGACAATAAATATGATTTGATTTTGATTTGATTCTCCAACGAAGCCAAAGGAGCTCAGTCTCCGGTTAATCCAAGTCACCTTTGTGCTTAACAAGCGAGTACTAAACAATATACTAAAGCAATGCACTTCTAACACTTCTATTACTCTAAGACATTATGAAAGAAAAGAGAAATCACACTTTAATCAAAAGTATGAGAGAAATGTTATTGAGCAACACTCTGCGTGTCTATAGGCGGGTGCACACTGTACGATTTATAATAGTCCTTTACGATTGTTGCTTGTCAGACTGTGCGATATGAACGCATTGATATCACCATGGCACACTGTGCGACATTATGTCAAACTGCAGGATATACATCGTAGCCGACTGTGGTCTCAATCGTCCCAATCAGTGAATGTGACTCGGGAGTGTTGCGGAATAAATGCATTTTTTTTTCTCTCTCTGAAAGTCAGGACATCAGCATTTCCATTGCTCTAATCCCACTCCATCACGAGCATAGGCTAATATTTACAAGAAAGATGGATTTTGTCAAATAGGCCTATAATAAGACAGCCTGATCACAAATACAGAATATTACAGATGTTGAGAATGAACGTGAGTGCGGGAGGTAGCCTACAGTAATAATGAGCTACCACAAGCAAATATTCATTGTGGAAATAAAAAGAGTTGTGGCCCGAAAAATTACAAACTTCACCGTTCACACTGGGGAAAATAAAAAAGGTGGGTTATAGTACGTCTTTCTTCTCTTTTAGATTAGTAGCCTATAGCCACACAACATTTTGAAAATTCAAAAATTCAAGGCTGATAGTATATCGCGCTTGCAAATTCCCTATGGATGTTGCACAAACATGACATAGATTTCTATAATTGTATCCAAATGTATTTGCTGATTTGGATTAAAAAATCCCATAAATACTTACCAGTATAAATTGTTCAATCTTTCTATTTTATTGTATTTATTTATTTCTAGATAAAATGTGGTGTGAATCTTAACTAAAGAAGTTTACAGACGTTTAAAGTAAATTTATTAAAAGTAAAATATTGTAATTAAAATAAAGTTGTAAAGAAAGTGCTTGAAAAATGTAAAGAAAAAAACATGTTAAGATAATGCAATCATTTATTTATTTTCATTTTGTAAGCTCTGTATTTATTCAGTTTGGTGAATAATGCTTTCATATTGCTTTTCTCCAAGTATTTTCTGCTTATTTATTTATTAAAACTTTTTATATAAAATTAAAAGAAGAAAAAACATTGAAAGAGCTTGAGTAGGTTTCTTTCGGGTGCAAGAGAGGGGCAGAATATCTCATCTGGCCATCGTAATAGCTAACTATACAGCTGCAATACTAAATTTCAGACACTGCCCAAACTTAGGAGGCTGAAGATCATCAAGTTTTTCCAAAATGTCTTGGTTACTGTTGTAACCTCCGGAGGGAACGAGACATTGTGTCGATGTAGTGACACTAGGGGTCACGCTTGGGAGCCCCAAACACCTCTGATATTTAAGGGGCCATTTACACGACAACGTTTTTTTTATGCGTTTTGGCTGTTCGTTTACACGACAATGGCGTTTTGAGGCCTGAAAACGCAAACTTTTGAAAACGTGTTTCAAAGTGCACATTTTTGAAAACAATGCCGTTATCGTCTCCGCAAAAACGATGATGACATGCGCACACGTATTACATGTTATATAAAGAGTGATGGATTGATAGGCATCAATTTGAGATGTGTAATTATCAATATGAATACTGGTGTCTGTGCAAATAACAATAATCAACAATTTATTCATTTGTAGTGTTTTGTATGGAGTGTGAACATTGTACAGTAGGCAGAACCTGCAATTTGAAAATCTTTATTTGTATTTTAAATGTTATTTATTTATTTACATAATTTTATTTGATGTACCTTTACCCTGCAATTCATTCACCCACCGTTTATGTATATAGCCTATAGACAGAGATGTGATGCCATGTACAGTATTCAGTGATATGCTTAGAATATGAAAACATGAGGCAGTGAAAATGCATGTTAGATCCAGTGTACACGAGACCTCTCTCTCTGTCAGAAGATATCCATATAACAGAGTTCTGTCTGATATCCAAAACCAGTCAACATCAACAGCTTGTTATGTTAACTTACTCTCCTACCAGCCCAAGAGTCAGCAGGGGGAATACAGAAGAAGGTAGGAGACGAAGTGATGGTAAAAATGAGTTTATTGAATAATCTTGAGAGTTCAGTCTATAGGCATGCGCGCGAGTACTTCAAAACAATGCGCGAGTCATTCAAAACTACAATAGTAGACTACAGGACTGTGTTTGTGTTGCTCAAGATTTTGAGTTTATTGATGCTTCTCCAGCAAAGTGTAGATTTACTGCATCACTACTATGACCAGTGATCGCCATCTTCATTGTTTGTATTCCCCGTCTATGGAAGAGTGCTTATGTGTGCAGGTGCGTAGTGTTTCTTTACAAAGAGACATCGCCAACTACTGGCCTGGCATGCATAATACAGCGTTTTTAGTTGTTTTCGCAGATCTGTGTGAACGGGGATCGTTTTGACAACGTTGTCGTCTGTACGCGAAACTTTTCAAAAACGCCTAGTAACAAGTGCACTCAGCCCCATCGTAACCTTCCCAATGCCCCACGTACATCACATGGTCCCTCGTACCCCGAGGGGAGGACAAGACGTACTTACAATGGGAACAGGCTGCACAAGCTGCTTTGGCCTTTTCTCGTTTTTTTTCTCCCACAGAAATGAAAATTCATTCAGCTGGGGCCAGATGTATTCACGTTGGGGAAGGTGTTCTTTTTCCCATGGGAGAAAGACACCGTGGAGACCACATCCTGCCCGAAGGGGAGGTTAACATGTGGAGAATACGTCACATGGAATTTACAACTGGGAAGTACCACATATGGAAAGAAGCCACCGTGGTAGGTCCTACCCAGAAGGGAGGAACTCTACAAACATGGCGACTGGTGGCAGAGCAGGCTCTGCCCAAGGGAAGACACTGGTTTGCCGTCAGGGAAACCGTACCATGGAAAAATACGTCACATGCAACCGACAGGCAACCAACACATACAGAGCACCTATCCCAGTACAGGGGCTGACCTGACAGGGCATACTAAAGCAAGTACTGGGCCTGGCATCAAATTCCTCTGCCGAATTTGCCTGCCGCAGGTGCTGAAGAGGAAAGACATCCAGGGTTCACCGGTCCCGGGAATTCTCGTGGGTGAAAAAAGCGCATGTTTTCCCCTCGGGGAGGGGAAAGGTGCTGTGTGCAAGTGGTACAACTGGCCAGCTGCCCACATACTTACTTGTTCGTACCTGCTAACACACGGGTCGAAACTGGCTCAACCCGGAGATTATAAAATCTTGCAAAGGCATTGGGTGTCACCCAGCCCGCTGCTCTACAGATGTCTGTTAGAGAGGCACCATTCGCCAGGGCCCAGGAGGATGCCACACTCCTGGTGGAGTGTGCTCGTACTCCCAGGGGGGATGGCGCGCCCTGGGCCTGGTATGCCAAAGCGATGGCATCCACGATCCAGTGGGCAATCCTCTGTTTGGAGACAGCCTTCCCCTTATGCTGCCCCCCAAAACAGACAAAGAGCTGCTCAGAGCATCTAAAGCTCTCTGTGCGGTCCAAGTAAACACGCAAAGCATGTACTCGACACAGCAACGACAAGGCTGGGTCTGCCTCCTCCTGGCGCAGTGCTTGCAGGTTCACACCCTGATCCCTAAAAGAGGTAGTGGGAACCTTGGGTACATAGCCCGGCTGGGGTCTCAGGATCACATGAGAGTATGCTGGACTGAACTCTAGGCACCTATCGCTGACAGAGATCACCTGCAGGTCGCCAAGGAGCTCATGCTGAACTGAATCGCATAGCCAAGTCGGATTGTCGTGGCCAACCAGCGCAACGGGTTGGAGAGCGCTAACCATGCCTCCAAACTCCGAGCAAGGGGCACCAAGGAGACAATCACCTTTGACATACCTGTGGATGTTGCCTCGCGGTGGGGTGGAGCAGGAACTGCCATGTCCAGAAGTCTCAGATCCCGGACCCGTGGCTGTGCTGAGAGAAACTTTAGAACACTTACCTTGCTCCGCATACCCACCATAGGACCGGCCAGCAATGGGGAAGAGTCTGAGCGTCCTCGTGGCCCCTCACAACCAGTATGAAGGCGGAGAATCTGCGCCCGCAGTGCCCCCGCCGCGAATGTTCGATGTACGGCTGTCATGACAATGATGGCCTTAAACACTGAGGATGTGACCCAGGGAGTGAGGAAACCACTCTTTTTCTGAAAGTGTGGGTGCCGCAGCCCCTTTGGCATGCGGCGAAATCATCACAAAAGGAAACAAAAGGTTCTCCTCCCGGCCCTCCACCGGGGGATGGAGTGGTCTGTGCACCTCCTCCAGACTTACTGCGGGTCTCCTCGCCCCTGGGCCGCCAGTCTCAGGGACGCTTTGAAGCCTTACTGGGGTTCTTGGCACTGGACCGTGGAATGGGGGGCGTCAGCTTCCTGCAGGGGGCTCTACACCAGGGCCGAGAGGTTGGCTCGAGCTGTGGCAGAGTCAGTGTTGCTGCTGCAGGAGGACGCCCTCGGTGACGAGCAGGCGTTGTGTGGGATCTTGAACCACGCTGGGGCAAGATGTGCTGGATAGTCTCCATCTGCTTCTTGTCGCTGAACAGGCCAACCTGAGAGATGGGGCATCAAGAAAGCGAACCTTGTCAGCGTAACTCATCTCCACCAGGTTAAGCCACAGATGGCGCTCCTGGACCACCATGGTAGACATCGCCTGCCCGAGAGCCCGCGCCGTGACCTTTGTCGCCCATAGGGTGAGGTCAGTCACCGAGCGAAGCTCCTGCATCACTCCTGGGTCAGGGCTACCCATGTGCAGCTCTTTCAGTGCCTTGGCCTGGTGAACTTGCAGGAGGGCCATGGCATGCAGGGCGGAGGTGGCCTGTCCAGCGGCACTGTAAGCCTTGGCCATCAGGGACGACATGGACTTACTGGCCTTGGACGGGAGCCTAGGGCAATTCCGCCAGATGGTGGTGTTTTGCTGGCACAAGTGCACCACAACCACCTTCTCCACCTGAGGAACCTCCATGTACCCCCTGGCCACCCCACTGTCGCGGTGAGAGCGGAGGAACTCAGAGGCCGGGTCCGGACAGTAAAAGGGGCCTGCCACGACTTCGTGAGTAGCTCATGCACCTCCAGGAAGAATGCAACTGGGACGGAGCTCTGCCAGCTCCGCGTTGGCCTCAGACTGGGCGGCCACGCCTGAAAGTGGGAGCCCCGACGAGTCCTCCACGTCCGACTGTAACAGCCCACTCTCTGATGCTGCGATCGAGAGCTCATCCTCCTCCCGAACCCCAAAAGAGACATTAAACTTGCCTGACTCATCCCAGAACTCGACCGGGGCAAATGAGCGTACTGAGGAATGGGAGGTCTGTGGGGGTTCACCCTGCGGAACCACTCCCATTGGGGTCCATAAATCGCCCCCAGCACTTACCGTTGTGGCCTTGTGCCCGTAGGCAGAAGCACCGGGGTGGGGAGCGGTTGGAGTGGTTTTCCCTCTGAAGAAGGAAAGCCACGACCGCAACATTGCCATGGTTATGCTCTCACAGTGAGAGCATGAGCCAACCACGAATGCTGTCTCAGCATGCCTACAGCCCATACACGTGAGGCAGCGATCATGGCCGTCAGAAAAACGACCACATCCAGTAACTGCACTCAAGCGGAAAGGCATCTTTAAAAAGACGCTTTCCGTCAGTGCTCACTCTTTTAGAGAAAATATACTCTTTTATTTGCTCAAGTGTGGCTGCTGAAGTGCCCAGGGTGTTCTCTGCACTTACGTATCTGTGCAAGAGGGGGAGAACTCGCTGTAATGCGCCGTATATCCAACAGCCGCATATAACACTTTTGTTTCGCCAGAGGTGAATGGAATGGCAGTGGATTTCACCGACACTGCTCGGCTCCGAAGAACAAATCTGAATGAGTGGTTGCAAGCCAGCTCCTTTTATACCCGTATGTCTGGGGGAGTGGCATGCAAATTCCACTCGCCAATTCTCATTGGCCTTTTCTCAAATATCAGAGGTGTTTGGGGCTCCCAAGCGTGACCACTAGTGTCACTACTTTGACACATCGAGTGAGTGACAGATAGGGAACAAAATTGACGCTTAGGAAACCAATAAGGCTTTAAATAAATTACATTGCAGACATAAAACTCAGAAAAGTCACATTTTCTGTACACGTGATTGCTACACCTGCATGCCAACAAGTGTTATAAAGCAAAAATATGTATTAATGAAAATAAAAATTTGAACATTCAAATTAATGTTTTGCTATAGCTTTTTTTAAAGCAAGGGCTACATCAATAAATAAAATGTAAAAAAATAATAATAATAATTTGATTGTTACATTCATCGTGTTGTGTCCAATGCCAGTCAAGCAAGCTGATGTTGTCTAATAGACATAGCATACATTAAACTTCTCTGTAGAAGGCTTCTGTGTGTCATGTCATGTAAAAAAAACTAAAAAAATAAAAAAACTTGAAATGCTAGTACACTTCTAAAAGCATGGCTTAATTCAGTGCTACATTGCTTGAGTAAAACATACAAACAAAGAGTGACTAAAACTTACTTGAATTAGAGTATTGCAAAGTAAACATTACTTGAGAATTTCTAATTAAAGCTACTAAGAACTGTGTAGCCTTTACTTGAAAATATGGTCAGTTATGTTTCCAAAAATGTTTCAGTGCATATACACATTTCTGTGTTACTGTACATTCTAATGGCCTCTTGCTTTCTAGCTCCCCTTCTCTAAGGCCATATTTGGTGTCAGTGATGCTTAAGATTGAAGTGGGCAGCTGTAAATGGCCACCATTACCACTCACTTTGTGTCTACATTGTGTCAGAGAACTGAATCTGCACCCCGTCACCCCTAGCGGACCACCTCTCTGTGCACATACACACACCATTACACAGGGTCGTCATTCCTAACCCCCCATTATCTCCCACCTAGCTGTCCTGACAATAAATCATTTATAGGCAATTAATGCATAATTTAAACTGATCTGTACATCAATTTAAACATCAGTTTGTACACTTCATGCTGTCCCCCACTTCTTTAATGACTTTTGAATAGTTTTTCGTCTTCAAATATGCCTCGCTGGCAGAATGTGCTTGGTATAAGCCCTTAGCCAAGTGTGATTGACCCAGTGGAGTGTGTTTAGAGTAAGTGTTTATGCATAGCTCACTCCCAGATTGCCATAGGGCACTGTGCGCTCGATGCAAAACAGGACTTTCCGTGTGGTCTAAAACATATAAATTGTTCTAAATACTTCAAAGCCACCCTGTTTTTCACCTTCCTTCCAGTGGGGCTCCACTGTTTTCTCTCTTTATTTTTGTGTGTGTAATTTTCTACACCATTGGACAAAGCTGTTGACATATTTACACATTTTCCTTGTGCAAATGTTAAAAGAAATGAAGTAAAGCCTCCTATTATTTTGATTTGTGTCAGACAGGGAATTCCCATGCGTGTGGTAGACCAAAGATATCCTAACTGAAGGCCTCAATGTCTGTGTCTATGACTGTGTTTGTTGGAATGAACCAAAGATCCTTCCTGGTGGAGTCCCAGCATATGAACACAGCAGAAGAGTCCTGGTACAGAGGCGCTTCTACAGCTATGTGTTTAGGGAAAACCTATGAATGCATACCAAAACATGTAGAGAAAAAATAAACAAAAACAACAGGAAAAGATGCAGTTTCACAGTTTGCCTCATTCCTCACCCAAAATCCCCCCCCAATTTATGGCTCATTTTCTGTTGGAGTCTGTGTGTACTCCAATAGTCTTTATTTTCTGGCCTTTTTCCATAACTACAAAACAAAACACAGCTTTCTGCCTAGCAGGGGTGCATTGCTCTCTCTCTAACATGACAGTTTATCTGGGCTCTTGTTTGTGGAGAGGACATGGGGTGGTGATGAGGGAAAGATTTTAACTGGAGATGTTTTCACAGCCTTCTTTGTCTCATAAAATAAACTTAACATCTCTATAAACAGCCGTTCGCCACAAGGATCAATCCAACAACTACAAAGCAAAGTACAGCCTTTTAGGAGAAGAGATTGGGAGTGAAAGAGAGAGCATGTACAAAGTTGAGGATATTTTATGTACATGGTATTGTTGTAACTACCATTGACATTAAGCTTGACACGTCCTCAATAATTATGTTGGCTTGACAAAGCCAACATACTGATCTACTATTTAAGCTTATTATTATTAGTGGTGCTTGCAGAGCAAAGCATCACTATTGTAATCTCACATACTTACAAGTGGTGATTGCGGAGCAAAGCATCACTATTGTAATCTCACATACTTATTATTATTATTATTATTAGTGGTGCTTGCGGAGCAAAGCATCACTATTGTGATCTCACATACTTATTAGTGGTGCTTGCAGAGCAAAGCATCACTATTGTAAACTCACATACTTATTATTATTATTATTATTAGTGGTGCTTGCGGAGCAAAAAAAAAAATGTAACAAAAATCCCATAGGGTACTATGGGAAGAGAATTTTGTTCCTACTATGGCAGTCAATGCAAGAAAGTTGCCAGATCATATCTCCCAATCAGAATGACATAGATACATGGGGGCGGGCTCAATTAAATCGGGATACCAATCACTCTTTAAGTATCATCTTGGAAATAGTATAGCCACGCATTAACAACCATTTATGGGACCCTAGCAACCATCCCCCATTAACATCCATTCAAAATGTCTCAGAAGGATATCTTCAGAACAGAATGTCGTAAACACTTGGGGATTGGCTCTTATGAGTCAGGTTAGTAAGCAGCCAATAAGAATCTCTCTGTTCACTGGCTAGTCATGCCCTGGCAACCATTTAGAGCACCCTAGCAACCAACACTATTGCTTTCACTTAGAGTGTGATATCTTCGGATCAGAATGTCCTAGAGACATGACAGTTGGCTTGTTTTAATTGGGTGAGCAATCAGTCTACAACTATCATCATGGGAACTACTTAGCCATGCCCTAGCAACCATTTAGAGCACCCTAGCAACCAAACACCATTGACTTCCATTCAAAATCACTAAGATGGGTATCTCAGGATCAGAATGCCATAAAAACTTCCAGGTTGACTTATTTCACTCAGAATAGCAAGGAGCCATGTTAAGTATCACCTAGGTAACTGCCTAGCAACCACATGGGCTTACCCTAGCAACCAAGTAACAAATCACATATCTCTGAACCAGAACATCGTAGAGACTTCCAGGTTGACTTATTTCACTCAGGATGGCAAGAAGCCTTGATAAGTATCACCCCGGTAACTGCCTAGCAACCAGATGGGGTTACCCTAGCAACCAAGTAACAAATCAAATATCTCTGCACCAGAATATCATAGAGACTTCAGGTTTGACTTATTTCACTCAGAATGGCAAGTAGCCTTGATAAGGATCACCCTGTTAACTTCCTAGCAAGCAGATTGGGTTACCATAGCAACCAAGTAACAAATCACATCTATGGACCAGAAAATCGTAGAGACTTCTGGGTTGACTTATTTCACTCAGGATAGCAAGGAGCCTCATTAAGTATCACCTTAGTAAATGCCTAGCAACCAAGTAACAAATCACATATCTCTGCACCAGAATATTGTAGAGACTTCTGGGGTGACTTATTTCACTCAGGATGGCAAGTAGCCATGTTAAGTATCACCTTGGTAACTGTCTAGCAACCAGATGGGGTTACCCTAGCAACCAAGTAACATATCACATATCTCTGCACCAGAACATCATAGAGACTTATGGTTTCATTCATTGGACTCAGGGTAGCAAGAAGCCTTTTGAGTATCATCTTGGTAACTGCCTAGCAACCAGATGGGGTTACCCTAGCAACCAAGTAACAAATAACATATTTCTGCACCAGAACATCATAGAGACTTCGGGTTGCTTTCATTGGACTCAGGGTAGCAAGGAGCCTTTTGAGTATCACCTTGGTAACTGCCTAGCTACCAAATGATCTATCTATCTAAATGATAGACTGAATGGTCTTATAATCTTTAAACTTTGAACTTTTAAAACCACTACTTAAACTTATAACTACTTCAAACTTATAACCTTCAAACTTCAAGCTTTACAACTACTTCAAACTTTCAGGCTAGGCTTTCTCAAGCCAACCTAAAGTTTGTCCACAAACTTTTCAATCTAGTTATAGTTATTCTTCTGAGACTAAAATTTCTAAATCTAACTCCTCCTAGAGCTTTTAAGCTACATGTACCTTCAGACTAATCCCGAATAGTGTGCTTTATCTTTTCTAACTGATCGGACTTACAGTTTTCAACACAGCGGACGATCAAATATCGGAAAAATACCATTCACTTACATTGATGGAATGTTCAGGTGAGCCACGACTATTCAAACTCCAACTGTCAAAATTTTAATCTGAGCCACCAACAGAAGGCATTAACATGCTTTCGGCTGCTCTTCTATCAAATCTCTATTTCTATCTGTCTCTTAATATGCTGAGGGCCACTCTATTGAATCTTTATTTCTATCAAATTCATTCAAACTTTATTTAAATGACTATTTTTACGGTATTGCCATATCAATACAATATTTCTATCTGTCTCTATCTGTTTCTTTCTATTTATAAATTTTCCTCCCTCTCTCTGTCATATCTAGCTATCTGTCTATCTGTCTGTTTATCATTTAGTGCACCCTAGCAACCAAAACCCATTGACTGCCATTCAAAATGGCTTAGATGGCTATCTCCTGATCAGAATGTGCTACAGACATGAGAGTTGGCTTGTTTGAATTGGGTGAGCTATCAGTCTTCAAGTATCATCATGGAAACTACTTAGCCACGCCCTAGCAACCACCCCATTGACTTCCATTTAAAAACGCTTAGATGGGTATCTCAGAATCAGAATGTTGTAGAGACTTCATTGTTGGCTTGTATGATTCAGAACAGCAAGCAGCCTTCTTGGTATCACACTGGCAACTGCCTAGCAACCAGATGGGGATACCCTAGAAACCAAGTAACAAATCAAATATCTCTGCACCAGAACATCATGGAGACTTCCGGGTTGACTTATTTCACTCAGGATGGTAAGGTGCCATGTTAAGTATCACCCTGGTAACTGCTTAGCAACCAGATGGGGTTACCCTAGCAACCAAGTAACAAATTTTATATCTCTGCACCAGAACATTGTAGAGACTTCGGGTTGACTTATTTCACTCAGGATGGCAAGGAGCCATGTTAAGTATCACCTTGGTAACTGCCTAGCAATCAGATGGGGTTACCCTAGCAACCAAAAACAAATCACATATCTCTGCACCAGAACATTGTAGAGACTTCCAGTTTCATTCATTGGACTCAGGCTAGCAAGGAGCCTTTTGAGTATCACCTTGGTAACTGCCTAGCAATCAAATGAGCTATCTATCTATCTATCTGATAGAATGAATGGTCTTATAATCTTTAAACTTTGAACTTTTAAAACTAGTACTTAAACTTGTAACTACTGTTGTGGCTTCTGCCATCTCTGTGAAACATCACTCTTGAAGTCTTGGGGTTTTGATGCCAGAGTTATCAGAGATAAAAAAGCAGAGTTGCTCCCAGCACAACTGACTTTCTGTATTCAAACAGGCCTATTTACACATATTCACCTAGGGCATGACCAATATACCCCATACATTTTGTTCTGTGTCTTCAGTCTGTTAGAGAACATGAAACTATGAGAGAGGCCCCTCTCCATCTGGAACCTCTTTACGGGGCCTTATCCTATATTTTCTCTAGTGTCAAAACATGAGACTCAATTTACCATATATGAGTACCATATGTGATCACACATTCCATTTTGAGTGGCCTCCTTCCCACAGGCCTCTACACACACACACAGCAAATACATGCTATACCATTAGAAATAATTGTAGATTAAAATGTCTATATTCACATTGATTATACTTGATTAATTTATATTTAACTTGATAAAAATATTCCACACTACAAACTTAAACCTTCAAACTTTCAGGCTAGGCTTTCTCAAGCCAACATCAAAGTTTGTCTTGACAAACTGTTTTATGTAGTTCTTCTTCTGAGCCAAAATTTAAACAGTATCTCCTCCTAGAACTTTAAAGCTACAACCACCAAACTCGGGTCAGACCTTCAGACTGTTCTGACTCTGGTTGCTATATCTTTTCTAACTCATCAGACTTCCGGTATTCCAGAATCGGACTTCCGAACAGGACTGATTTTAAATTGACTCCCATTGAAGGTGTGAAAACCTTTCCCTGTAATAACTCCTTTAGAGGATTCAATCTATTTTCTGTCACTCTACCACTCATACTTCCTATCTATCACTCCATCACTCTCTTTTCTATCTTTCCATCACTCCACTCTTTTTATTATTTCTTTCACTCCATCACCTTAACACCTTAGCAACTGCATACAACCTAGCAACCATTTAGTGCACCCTAGCAACCAAAACCCATTGACTGCCATTCAAAATGGCTTAGATGATATCTCCTAATCAGAATGTCCTACAGACATGAGAGTTGGCTTGTTTGAATTGGGTGAGCAATCAGTCTTAAAGTATCATCACTGAAACTACTTAGCCACATGCAAGCAACCATTTAGAGCACCCTAGCAACCAAACCCCATTGACTTCCTTTTAAAATTGCTTAGATGGGTATCTCAGGATTAGAATGATGTAGAGACTTCATTGTTGGCTTGTATGACTCAGAACAGCAAGCAGCCTTCTTGGTATCACACTGGCAACTGCATAGCAACCACATGGGCTTACCCTAGCAACCAAGTAACAAATCACATATCTCTGCACCAGAACATCGTAGAGACTTCCGGGTTGACTTATTTCACTCAGGATGGCAAGGAGCCTTGATAAGTATCACCCTGGTAACTGCTTAGCAACCATATGGGGTTACCCTAGCAACCAAGTAACAAATCACATATCTCTGCACCAGAACATCGTAGAGACTTCCAGGTTAACTTATTTCACTCAGGATGGCAAGAAGCCTTGATAAGTATCACCCTGGTAATTGCTTAGCAACTATGGAATATTTTCAATATCAGTCATAGAAATAAAAGTACTAATAGAGAAAAAATAGTTTAATATAAGCTTGAAACCTGTACATGTGACATAACCATTGTTATGAAAAATGCACTTGTGTGGGACACGCTCAGCCATATACAGAGCAGAAAACAGACACTCATGATGTAAAGTATAGACATTAGGTGAAATGCTCATTGTGGAAATGACAGAAAACTCATTATGTTTTTATTACATTATTCTGTTTGTTTAGAATGTACACTTTCTAAAAATAAATGTTCTTTTTAAAAATTAGATTAGTTGCTAGGATTCCACCATTAGAAAGAAGTCAGATAACCTAAGAAATAATTGTGGCGAGCAGAAATGATGTAAAATGCAAGCCCATTGGTTGAAGATAACAAAGTTGAACAATTTATGGTCTCAGAGGAGATAATAGAAATGTATAAAACTGGGAGTTTGGAACTGAAGTCAGAATGGACATCTGGCCTTCTCAGGTTTATTGGTTGCTCAATAAACTTTTACCTGAGACATCCGGAACCCTTGACTCTGAGAGATTTCTTGCAAAAGAGGGAAATAATCTTCAACATTCTCTATGACATAATCTTGGTGACCACGAAGGGAAAGGTATCAAGGCCAGCAGGGTGAAGGAACCGCTGCTGGTCTGCTGACACAGACTGCACAAAATCACTGGTGCCAAAATTTGCTTAAAATAGTGTTTTTTGTGTGATCTGCTGTAAGTTTGACCTAAGTAGTGGTAACTCTAAAAAGTCTCGCCGGTCTGAGCCTAATTTAATTACTAATTTGCTAAAATAAAAATTGGGTTCCAGATTTCAAACGTTGTGCATGCAAATGTAAATAGATATTGTAAATAATTTGAAGTGTGCAAAAAGTCTGCGGATGTTGCTCTCAGTGGGGCCCCAGTGATGAGAGGGAGCCTGCACTAAGACAGAGGCCCTTGAGCTGGCTGAGAGGTAGTGAGCCTGCAGTTTGATGGTGGCACTGTGTCTCAAAGTAGCACCGCTGAGAGGTCGGGCATTGGCAGATCATGCAGATGTAGCATGATTACCCAGAAGTGGGTTCTCCCAGAAGTGGGATGTGAAAATCCTATATAGGTTGCCAGAAGTGGCATTGAGATGTTTTGAAGTATTTAAAGCCCAGGCTGAGTAAAATGTAGAGGTCTAATAAAAAGCTATATATATGTTGTGTTGAGCTATGTGTGGAATTGATTGCATTGTTTGTTTATATGTGCTGCTGGCTTTAGCTGTGCTGTGTTTCTGTTGGCTGGGTTGTGTGATTTTGCTGATTACGCTGAATTGTGTTGTATATGTGAGTGTACAGTTGAGTGTGTTGTGATATAAGGAAACAGGTGTATTAGGCTCTGTGTTTAATAAATGAACAATGAATAATGAGAAAATTGTGAAAGAAGTTAGAAAAATTATTCCAAGAACTAAAAATGTTCCAAGAAATTGGCTCTGTCTATTATTTGGACATCATCCAAATTATAGCTGGTGTGATCCAGACAAAGAAACACAATTATTAATAAAGGAATAAGAGCACCTGTTTCTTGGTCTCTCTCTCCCTCTCTCAAACTAATTTTGTGGTGTACCGTCCCTGAGAGAGAGAGTAGGAGGGGGTTGAACATGCAGAGAAAACAGAGCAGAGAGATTAATCAGTGTGTGTGTGCAGGAAAATTATGGCTAAATAGATAAGCACAGAGACGAATTTTCTTTTCCCTACAGTGTCCCTCAGCTAAGGAAAATGCAGAGACTAACAGATTATGAAAGAGAAGAAGTTCCCCAAAGACAAGATGAAGCAGTATTAATAGAAACAAGAGGGATTAGCAACCATTTCTGAAAAGAATTTGAATATGTAGATTATACAGGAGAAAGAAAAGAATTAACAGAACATAAGAAGAAAGAGCTACTGAGAAAATTGAATAGAATTACAAATCTGAAGGAAATAGAATACAAATGGCCATGGGTAGACTGGCAAACAATAGTATTCAAGCATTTAACAGTTGAGCCATTGGTAAAACAGTTGGAGGGACTTTACATGTTGAGCCCTACCCAACTGGGACAATTGAGGGTAACAACAAAAATACCCATCAACTTAGTGTATATTCCTTATCTCAAATGTGAAATTCCCTATTACAGAATCCACCCAACAGAAAAACCAGGAGAGGGAGGAGCATCTGTCCTGAAGAATGTTTCCCTTAATGTCAGTTCAGACATATGACCAGTGCAGTGGGAAAGTAGGGTGTTGTTCAGCAGAAACAGCAATGGAGAAATAATGCCAGTCTACACCACGAATGGGACAATAGGAAGGGTGGAAGTAGAAATTGGCATGAGAAATCCAGAACAGATACATCACGTGTGGGTAGAAATATATGGAGGAAGGAGAAGATGAACAGAAAATAAAACATGTAGCAAACAACTCTTGTAAATAATGAGTGATATTTAGCAATCAACTGTTGTAAATGATGAATGATTTGAGCAAAAATAAAAGAGGCAGGAAAAGAGGAAAAAGAGGGAGGGGGATATTAAATAAAGAAGAAAGGGAATCCCTAACTGACTGACTTGAACCTTTTCATCTACAATTCTGTGATAGAAGTGAATTAAATGTTTCTGTGGTATTATGGGAGGGTGCCAAATAGAATTAACCCCATTTCTCACTTTTATGCATTGGGCAGGAGGAATAGCTGCCACAGGTCAATGGTTTGCTGAAGATGAGCTGTGAAGCATTGATATAATTAATTTAAGAGGAGACATTATCTGGATGCAGAATAATTCACACTGGCTAGGAGCAGAGGAATTACCTGTAAAACCATTAAATAGAAAACAAATAAATGCTGTTTTGAAGTATCTGAGAAAAACTAATAAAATTATTTAAGAACAGTAACAAGTCCTCAACCCAGCAAAAATCCAGGGGAAGTCAGGGGTTGGATACTTTTAGTGGTCCTCGTCTGACCAACCTGGTGAAGATCAGTTTAGTTGTAAGAACAAGCTGGGGTTAGAGAGGTACAATAAAGGCACAGAATATACCATAATAATAAACAGCAATGGCATTAATACCTGTGGAACAGATGTGCACAGAATTTCCAGTATGCAGAGACATCATAAAGGAGGTTTCTAAGAAGTGGGAAAAAAGAACAAAAGGGTTGAACACAAAATGGCCAGCAGAGGGAACATTTGATGTAGCTATGTGTAGAGAAATGGAAGCATTGATAAACAAAATCACAAGGCTAAAGACAAATGAAAAAAGAGGGAAGAAAAAAGAGATAAAGAGAGAGGGATACTGCAACTGTTTAAAAGTCATGGAATACAAATACTAAAAAGTGAGAGAGCGTTGGATGATAAAAATGAAGAATAGAAAGACCACCTCCATATACTCCACCCCTCGAGCAGGTTGAGAAACAAATGCCTGTCTTAAAGGGATCAGTAGATATAATAGGTAAGGTAGAAATAGAGGATAATGCACGAGAAAGAATTGATGAAGAAAGAAGAAGGGAGGCTTCAATTTATGAAGATAAGAGGGAAGTAGGAGAAAGTGAGAAAGGAATACAAATAGGTGAAGGCACAGAAAGATTGTATAATCATCAGGAGCTATTACAGATCCTAACAGAAATGACAGCAAGACAAAATGAAGAAGGTGAGGACATGTCAGGAGAGGGACTTATACTTGAGGGAGATCTGAGAGAAATGATAGGAGGATTTCGACAAGAGCTAATAAAAACTGGGGAGCAAGTGTCGAGAGAAGAGTGAAGCAAGAAGAAAGTTAGTAAAATGGAAATCTGAAGAAAAACAAAGACAATCAAAATCAAGAGCCTGCTCAAGTAGCCCTAAGAGAGAATATAAACTGGTGTCAGACAGACTACTTATTGAAGATCTGCCCAAAGAGAAACTAAAGTGGCAAAGAAGTGACATAGGCAGATTGAGAAGAACCACAAGCAATATGGACCTAATTAATGATTATCCAAGGGACAGAGATGTGTCTGATGAAGCTGATGAAAAGCAGAGTAACACGGATCAATCCAGCAAGTATCCAATCGACATGCAGTCATCCAGTGAGCATCCAAAACAGTGTCCTATTCTAATAAAAGGAAGACAAGAACAGTATGTGCCATGGGCCAATCAGGACCTTGATGGACTGATAGCTCGCCTTCCAGACATACATGAGGGGGCAGGAAAATGGATTAGAATGGTGGAAGAGGAAATGATGGGAAAACTCCTAGCTATTGGGGATATCAAAGCTCTGCTAGCTAAATGTCTGGGGGGATCTAAGATGAATGAGATCCTCAATGCCATGGGCCTAAGGCAAGCAATTGACAATACGGCCGTGGATGGAGTTCCTTTTGACAAATGCCGTACTAAGATATGGACAGCCCTGAGAAGAGACTACCCAGCATGAATGGATCCAAAATCGCTGAGAGGAGAACCAATAGGTGAGACAGAAAATCCCACCACCTATATTCAAAGACAACTGAGAAAATGGAAGCAAGAACTGGAGAGAGATCCAGAGAAAGATGTAGTGATGACAACACTATTCAGAACTGCCATAGTGGATGCCATGCCAGTGCCAGTGAAGGACAAATTGGAAGGTGTAGTTGGACTAAACTCCAAAACACAAAGAGAGTTCTGTGAGCATGTGACTCATGCTGTGGAACAACAAAGGAAGAATGAAGCAAATATGAAACATATTTGTAGAAAGAGAACTACAAAGAAAACTGACACAACTGCAACTTGAAGAACTGACTGGGAAGAAGAAGAAGATTCAAGCTGCTATGAAAGAGAAGGGAAAAGAACAATCAGCAGTGATGGCCCCTGTAAATGTGCCTGCACCTGCTGCTCAGACTGTACCAATGCCACCTGTTCCTGTCACTCAGAATGCAGTACCAACACCTGGAAGTGCATCACAACCACCAGCACCAGTTGTAATCTATGTAAAACCAGAACAGCCAAACAACAGAAACTGGAACAGACCACCCCAAGGAGGAAGAGGAAGAGGGCGACAGAACAGTGGTCCAAGAAATCATGGCGCACCAGGAATATGTTGGGGATGCAATCAGCCAGGACACAGCTAAAAAGATTGCCCTGTTAATCCATGGCTAAATGACCAGCCACCAAGCTCAAGCAATAATCCATGGCAGCAAGAATACCAGGCTCAAGCACAAGGTCCACTCAACCCATGGCATGGACCACAACAGGGCTACTAGGGCTGCCCAGAGGATCCTGCGGGGAGGGGTCAGCTTCCAATGATATCATCTGATGCTGATCAAGAACCTATGCTGCAGGTTAGAATAGAGGGGAAAATAACACCAGTTATGCTAGACATTGGAGCCACGTTCACGTGTATAAATCCAAATTATGCCTCTCACCTCCCCAAGTCTGGAAAATATGTAAAGACAGTAGGATTCTTGGGACTAACACAGCTAATTCCAGTGACGGCTCCAGTAAGCATAACAGTAAAAGACACAGAAATTAAAATTCCTATTCTAATATCAGAACAGACACCCATCAACATGTTAGGAAGAGATGCTATATGTAAAATGAACTTACAAATATGGTGCTCTCCAGAAGGAATATACATAGACAGCAGGGGAATCAAACAAATGACAGTTACAAAACCCCAAGAACTCCAAGAGCCACAAGCAAACATATACTGGCTAGGAGACATAGGGAAAGGTGTAGTGGAAACAATAAACAAGTGGGGAAAATACACTGAAGTACAGCTCTGTGAATCAAGTGTGCTAAAAACTGAATTTCATTGTACCCTAATATATGACCAGAGTAGGGATCCAGATCTTGAAAAGTAGTGGCTAAATGACACAGAAGAACAAAAAGTTACATTCAATTTGCAGTACATAATTGTAGGACCAGAGGGAGCTGCACTACAAATTGAGAAATGTAGCTTCATTGAAAAATGGTTCCAAGTGTCAGACTCAACTCTACGTTACCTTATATGCAAGTAAGGGAAGTCAGGCAAAAGAATTAGGATCAATGATGAAGAGAGCAGAGAAGGTAAAATGGGAAGAAACAGATAATCCTCTAATCTTTGAATCACCAGGCAAAACATACTTAAAAATCCTGTGTACTACTGTTATGACAGGTACTCCAAGGGTTGTGGTTACTACTAAAGAAAAAGAAAAACCAGATTCAAAAACAGCTGAATTAATGTTGGAAATGGAAAAGCAAGTACCAGCTGAATTGTGGTCTCAACATGAAACAGATGTAGGTTTAGTGAAATCTGCTAATCCAATTAGAATCAAAATCAGACCAGGAACACAGCCACCAAGAAAACAGCAGTATCCATTAAAACAAGAGGCTGTAGAAGGTGACTATTGAGGGATTACTTAAGGCAGGGGTACTAATTGAAACATCGAGCTGTTGCAATACACCCATACTGCCAGTTGCTAAGGCAGATAGATCAAAATGGCATTTAGTGCATGATTTGAGGGCAGTTAATGAGGTAGTAGAGGACTGGCCTGCAGAAGTTCCGAATCCACATACACTATTGATTAATGTTCCACCTGCTGCCAATTATTTTACTGTGATTGACCTGTGTTCTGCCTTTTTCAACATTCCTCTAGCAGAAGAAAGCAGACACCTTTTTTCATTCACCTATCAAGGTAAACAGTATACTTACACCAGAATGCCCCAGGGATTCAAGCATTCACCACATGTGTTCAACCAAGTGTTAAAAACTGATTTGGAAGATCTCAGACTTGATAGCACATTAATACTATATATAGACGATCTGCTGATTTGCTCATCAACATTAGAAGAATGCCACCAAGATTCTATCAAAGTGCTTACTAAGTTGGCTGAGGGAGGCCACAAGGTCTCTAAGGAGAAATTGCAATACTGCTTACCGCAGGTAGAATATTTAGGGCGAATTATTGCACACAAAACTAAGGCTATATCACCCAGTCAATTGGAGGGAATTAGTAAAGCACCTCAACCACAGACAGTGGGACAAATGATGACCTTCTTAGGAATGACAGGTTTCAGTGCTGATTGGATAGAAGACTATGCTATCAAAACGGCCCCTTTTAGGGCATTGATGAAATAAACGGGGCATCAGAATCTTCGAGCTCGACTAACATGGGATGCTGATGCATTGATAGCCTTTGAGTCACTGAAAAAAGAGCTTCAGACACCTCCTGCTCTGGCAACCCCAGATTATACCAAACCTTTCCATTTGTATGTAGCAGATAGTAGGGATGGATATGCATCAGAAGTTTTAATGCAGGAAATCTGTACTGGAAGGAAAAAGCAACCAATAGCTTACTATAGCACCAAACTGGACAACGTGGCACAAGGCTACCCACCATGTTATCAGGGGCTCACTGCAGTGTACTATGCCTATGCCAAAGCCTCTTCTGTGACAATGGGTTACCCAGTAGTGATTTACACTCACCATAAAGTTACAGAATTCTTGGAACAAGGAAGATTTGTTTTAACTCAAGCTAGGTGTTTGACATATTCAACACTGCTAACTTACCCAGACGTTACCATAAGGCGATGCACAACAGTAAATACAGTTAATTACATTCCTCTAGAAGGAGAGGGAACACCTTATGAATGTGTAATTGAGTCCTTAACTTTTACTTGTTTAAGACCAGACCTAGAATCAACACCAATCAATGATGCAGAAACAGACTATTTTGTTGATGGGTCATGCTTCAGAGATCATTTGGGGAATCATGCTGAATATGCCATTGTCAAGAGAGAAGACAAATATTTTGTTCCAGTTGTGGTCAGCATTGTGAACAACCATGCTCAGCACAACTGGCTGAATTAAAAGCACTAACTAAGGCCTGCCTGCTAGCTAAAAACAAAACCATAAACATTTACATAGATTCAGCCTATGCGCACAGAGTGTGCCATATATTTGGGGCAGTCTGGAAACAAAGGGGGTTTAAAAAGAGTGATGGGACTCCAATTCAACACAGTGATCAGATAACTAAGCTAATGTCAACAATGATGCATCCAAAGAGATTGGCTATCATTAAATGCCAAGCACATAAGAAAGGCAATGATTTTGTCATCCAAGGTAATAATGCTGCTGACTTATATGCCAAAAAAGCCTCAGGATGCTAAGTAGCAGTGTTGGGCCTCATGTATTCTGATAGAAGACAAAGGCAGGCCTAACACAGTCGTAAAAACCTAACTCAAGCCCCCACATTCCAAATCGTAAATCTTACTGATAAAAATTGAGCCAAAATCAAACAAAGGGAGTCCAAAACAGACTACAAATACATGAAGCCTTGCTCACTAAAGGATCGAACTCTCAACTCCTATTGGATGAGGCACACAACAGAATGTCACCTCAAACCATGACATCATCAGGAGCTGAAATATCTCTGAAATGCTTTCGAGATTTGCTTCCAGCGACTTTGTTTGTAGTGTGTGGACGCAGTTCAACGCTGCTCTCAGGTGCGACCTCGTGGCACAAGGAAGTAACGTCCGACTTGAAACTGTGGCCATACAATCTCCATCTCGCTGGACGAGTTGAGATTACTCTGTGTTCAACCGAACACTCTAACGGATCCGAAGGAGACCGCCGAGCAATTCGCATCTTCATCCATTTGCCTACAGAAGTGAAGACATTAAAGATTTCTCTTCCATCTTCAATCAAGTCGACATTTCTGAGTTCTCCGCCAGCCCGCCGAGAATCAACAGCCGTACCGCCCGCCAACAGAGCGAGGAAACGGCCTCCCGTCATCACCCGAGCCTCAAGGAACCGGGTCAGAGTTCAAGGACGGAGGAAAACACATTCTACCTGTGTCCTCATGCGATTCAAGTAAGAGGTTTACGTCTGGGCAGAGATAGAATATTATAGTGTGTTATTCTTGTGTTTCAAGGTTTTTGCTTGTACAGTTTACGGACCGCCATGTCCGCTCATTATTAATACTCAGGGTATTAATTATCACAAATTTGTTTTGCTGTATTGTGGTCCAACCAAATTAGATTGTTGTGCAATTTCGCCATCGCGGGTGAGACAGCAACTGAGTTCATCCATTAAAGAGTCAAATAACGCGGGACTGTTTACGAGCCGTCCACCGCGTCTCTGAGTGATAAACTGAGAGCTGTTTTCTCTCCCACTATGGTGAAATCAACTTTAGGGCTGTCACTTCTCTCTCTCTCTCTCTCTCTCTCGTACTAACCACACACACACACATGCACACACACACCTTATGTGTTATAGGATTATATTTATTTCCATATCTAATCATATCACTGTTTAGTTTGTAGTTGTAAGTCGGAAGTTTCTTGACTGCATTGTATTAATTATTAATTGATATTACTGCATAAAAAACTTTGTTTATATTACAAAAGAAGTGTTTTGGTTTGTTTTGCATACGCCTCTGTCATGCTGACGGGATATCAGTGCTTGGATTCAAACCTTCATTCATTGTTTTTTTCCCCGAAAATGTATATTCTTCGGATGTCGATTTTCTTAAGAAAACAATCTAATATTGAGACTGTTTTACTATTTGGTTATTAGTCCCTGATTCCAGGGTGGTGCCCCGTCAATGTTAATCCTTATTAATATTCTATTGATTTTTGATCATTGATAATTATCTTTGATGGTTGTTGAAATTGAATGATCAATAAGCTAGTGTTAATTTTAATTAATGTTTCATCGATGTTAACAATTGATGATTATCTTTGATAATTGTTGATTTTAAAGGATTAAAAAAGCTAACATTGATTCTCATCAATGTTCTATTGATTTTAATAATTAATAATTATCTTTGATCATTATTAATTATTGCTAATAACCAAACTTGCTCCTAAACGCAGCACACTACATTTAGTGGAGCCTCATATGAGGTTTTAATGAGTTAGATTCAATTAATTAATTTAAATATTAATTAATAACTAAAGAAATAATCATTAATTATTTCTGATAGTAACACTGATCTAAACAACCAGTAAAGCCCTACAGCAGTAATGGCAGCTGTATCAATTTTGATTCAGCCCCATCCTCAACTGGACGATATTGCACGAATGCAACATCAAGCTGGCCCTTATGAACACACAATTTGGCAACAAAGAGGTGCAAGTAGAGATGTAAATGGCATATGGCGGCCCCATGAAGGACACATGGTTGCTCCAACAGCACTTACTATTCTAATCTCAGATGCGCATGGTTTTGACCATTGCGCAAGGGGGGAGGTGATTAGAAAAATAAAAAGACAAGGATATTGGTCCCCATATCTACAGGCAATGGTAGATGAATTTTTAGCTGAATGTGAAATCTGTGCTAAAAATAATGTCAGAAAGGGTACATCTGCACCAATAGGTTACATACAAGTTCCAGAGGGACAATTTAAACATCTGGTGATGGACTATGTAGACATGTTAAAATCAATAAGAGGCAAAAGATACATGTTGGTGATAACAGATAGATTCAGCAGATGGGTAAATGCAGTACCGTCTGCAGACCAGGGAGCTCAAACTGTGATCGAATTTCTGACCAGAGAAGTCATTCCAAGATTTGGTATACCATCTCAAATTAGTTCTGACAATGGCTCAACATTTATTTAAAAAACAGTGAAGACAGTAACCTAGTTTCCATTCACTTTTTGCGATATTCTGTTATAGACAAAGTGAAAAATGCATAAAAAATGTAAACAAAATTTGCTGTCTCTTGCTCTTTTCCATTCAGCTGGCCTTTTGCCGATAAAATGGTGTGTGTAATGACGTCATCCTGGAAAAAAAACACATTATCGCTTAAGTTTTGGTTTAGCGCTAAAGAAATCTGCTCTTGAGGTATTTCCATACAGATTTTTATGTTTATCGCAAATTATGCACCTTTTGCATCCCAGATGTCCCTAATTTTTTTTCTCAAATCTTTTTAAAATGGAGAGAGTATTGAGACAATTAACTGAAATTGGCCAGCTTGCAGTCATTTTAATTTCACAAATATTGCTATATTAGGAAATATTAGAAGACGACATCTAAATGCAGCAGCTGCACATCTAATAGGACTGCAAGTACCTGGCCTTATGCGACGAAGCCCATGGGTCTGGGAGAGACCATGCAGTAGGGCATTCTGGGAGGTTGTGGTCGAGAGACACTTCACAGAAAGTCTCTGGCTGCAACATTTTAGGATGTCATGGCCGACGTTTGAAATGCTGTGCCAACTGATTGGTCCTGATGTTGCGCCCATCACAGGTAGCCATCGGCCACCGGTTCCGACACGAAAGCGGATCGCCATTGCCCTGTACAAGCTGGCAAACTTCGCAGAGTACAGAGTAGTAGGAGAAACTTTCGGGGTTAGTAAAACGTCCGTCCATCGATGCGTATATGCTGTGTGCACACCTATCAGAGAAAAATTGATGCGCCATTATATCAGGCTGCCAAATGTAGTGGAGGCCAATGAAATTGCGTACTGGATTTCCTTGGTGCACCTTGTGCCACAGGTTTACAGTGCGCTGGATGGCACGCACATCCCTATTCTTCCCCTGACAGATGGCTACCGTGATTACATTAATCGCAAAGGGTGGCCATCCATTGTTCTCCAGGCACTTGTGGATGACAGGTGCATCATATGAGACATTTGTGTTGGCACTCCTGGAAGCGCCCATGACGCAGCTGTTTTTGCAGCTTCAGATCTGTACAGGTAAGCTTAACCTTGAAAAGACCATCCAACATCCTTTACAGAGCAAGCAATGTTTCACACAAAATAAATTGCCTTTCAAGTATGTATTAAGTACCTAGACATCATGAGCTAACGATTGTGGGAACATAAAAAAATGTAACTTTTGGGGGTATTAAAATATTTAGTTAATAACATTAGGAAGGAATTTCGCATATAGGCACAAATATTTGTCATAAAAAAATTAAAATGTTTATATAATGAGTAATAGGTAATAGATAATCAATTTTGCTGTATTTTTACTCAGACACCCTGAGAGACACCCTCATACTACAATTAATATGGATGGAGTCCAGGTTCCTTTACTGGTGGCAGGAGATCCAGCC
This sequence comes from Myxocyprinus asiaticus, assembly GCF_019703515.2. Taxonomy (NCBI): domain Eukaryota; kingdom Metazoa; phylum Chordata; class Actinopteri; order Cypriniformes; family Catostomidae; genus Myxocyprinus; species Myxocyprinus asiaticus. Next base: position 18,525,109 of record NC_059370.1, on the reverse strand, counting down.
TATCCACTACTCCCTTGGCTCATCAAAGGTTATTCTGGACCCAATCTATCAGAAGAACAGGAAGCATTCAATCATCGTTTGAATGGTACGCGGGTTAAGGTGGAGCACACTTTTGGAAGGCTGAAAGGAAGATGGCGCATCCTTGCAAAACGCTCGGATATTCAACACTCATTCATGGCCACAGTTGTGGTAGCGTGTTGTGTACTCCATAACATCTGCGAGATGGAGAAGCAACGATATATACCACATACTGAAGACCCGCATAATGAAGGCGTGCTACAATCACATCGTTTACGATGTGATGACAGACTTGCTGCAGAGGCTTTGGTTATCAGAGACACTCTTATGCAATACATATCTAATTTGGGTAGGCAGTAGGCCTTTGCATACCTGGGCACAAGTGCAAGACAATAAACAAAGAAATAATGCTAAATGACTGCACACTGATTTATAGCTTGAAAACCACTTTATTAGTTAACAGTTGTTTGCAATGTTTTGTCCATAATAATCCAAATGTAGCAAGCAAGTGTAACCCAGTAGTGTTGTTTTGAGAAATAAATCAGTGTGTAAACTTTCCTTTTTATTTTTTACTTTAACTAGGATGTCATGTAAAAAGTTCAAAGTATAATTCCCAAATGTGTTACTTTGTTACTATTATTTTAAAACCACAAACAAAAAAACATGTTTTTTTTATTATTATTTTATATATATATATATATATATATATATATATATATATATATATATATATATATACAGAGGTGTTATGTAGACTTGTTGGCTTAAAAATAAATTTTGTAAACTTTTTTTTTTTTTTTTTTGAATGCCTACATCTTGAAGGATTCATCAGACAATTTGTAAAGTGTTGTTGTAAAAGCAGAACATTTAAGGAAACATACAGTAATATCAGATAACTACTAGGCTTTTCAAAAGAAAAGACATGTTCTAGCATATTACTGTAAAAAAAAAAAAAAAAAAAAACTGTGCAATATGTCATGTTATTAACATTTTTTATTAGCAATCCTCTCATTTTAGCATATTGTTACTTTTGTTGAATAAAACAAGAAAAAAAGTCTACAAAAACTTTTTTTAATCAAACAAAAGAGGTATCTTCTGTCATTGTTAAGAGCATGAAATGAATACATTCTCTGCAGGCAAACTTGAGAAATCTATGAGGATAATATCTAAATTCCTATGTCGAACAGCCAAAAAAAATAAAAAATAAAAAAAACCATTCCCGAATCTTCAACTGAGAACAGTATGTAACATTTATAAAACATGGAATAAGCAAAAACATCTGACTAACTTAATCCAAGTTAAGGTATATGCTGAATGTCATGTTAGAAGCACTATTCAAAGACGGGTGTGCAGAAGTGCTTGCTTGGTTGTAGGAGTGATGGGACACTGGTGGATTGGAGCATCTGTACTGGTTGTGCAAACCCGCTGGGTGCCTCAAACCAGCCATTACCTCAGAAGCATTAGCATGCCTTTCTGCAGCATTAGCACAACGCTCAATGCAATTAACAGCTTGAGAGATGATGGTAGCAATGGACTGAATGACTTGTTGATCTTGCTCTGCTTGTTCATGCTGCTGATCGAGAAAATCCTCAAAAAGGGCTTTAGCCTCAGACAACTGCTTCTTTTTTAGAGTATGTTGCTGAGTTCGCCTCCAGGTTCTTGGTGCATTGGGTGGTGGGTTGGAATCCTCTGCCGTTTCATCAGGCAGGACCAACGATGGCAACTCAGTAGTTGAGGCCCTCGGTCCACTGTCTGAGGTGGTGAGTGAATCATTGGGTTGATGATCTACACAACCCAGAAACTTGAGTTAGTTTTCAAGGTTTGACACTCTATAAATATATCATGTTTTATTTTCAAGAGAACCAATAATAGGCCAATCAGAAAAAAAATAAGGTAGGCTATTACATAATATCACATCTTAGTGCAACAAACGTAGGCTGACAGCACTACAAACTTTATTATAAAGAATGGGCTTACAGCTTGTTTTAAAATGCTTAACGTGACAATAAATATCAGCCAAAGAACATTCCAAATGTTTGCTAATTAGGTCTTACCTGTAGACACACTGGAGTCATCTTCATCAGCCTGTCTAGCCTTGTCGTCAAAGGGCTCACTGGTCTCTATTAATTCAATCGAAAATACGCCAATTAGTTGTTTTGATGGACGTCTTCGAACACAAAATTTTAGCTGTATAATTGGTAACACCTTACAATATGGTTCCATTTGTTAAAATAAGTTAACCACACTGGCTAACATGAACTAACTGTAGTGAATAATTCTTTACAGCATTTATTAATCTTGGATAATGTTAATTTTAACATACACTAGCATAATTTTAAAGTCAGAAGTTGTATTTGTTAGTTAATGCAACTAACCTTTACAAAGTTTAATAAATGCTGTCAAAATATATTGTTAATTGTTAGTTCATAATACCTAATTCATCAACTAATTTGAATGAATGGAACCTTATTGTAAAGTGTTACCGTATAATTGAAACAAATCACACAACTTACCAGAACTGTTGATATTTGTAGAAAATGAGGCAACAATGGGTCTCTGGCCCAATATTTGATCCATTTCATTGAAAAACTTAAACTTTGTCCTCATTTTCCCCCCAGAACCACTTTTCTGCCAGGTAATGTTGTTTCAGCACTTTCCATTTGCTCCGAAGAATATGCCAAGGCTTATTGTAGCCTTGTGTGGCCATTTTTCTTTCTAAATCCTGGAATGTTGTAGCATTCCTTTGGCGTTTTCCATCAAAAATAGAGGTAACGTCATTCTCTTGGATGTATTTGAGGAAAACTCGAGTCTCCTCATCAGTCTAAGCATATCTCTCCCCGCCATGCTGTTTGTTGTGGTGAGTGAGGACATGTGACGTAAATTCTGTCATGTGACACTACCTTTTTTGCGTTAATGCATATTTTCTCGACAAAAAGTGTTTCCAAACTATTTTTTTGCAACATTTGAAGTACCGACATAGAGTTTATGCGCTAGAGGTAAACGGAAAAATATTATGTCGACATGTGAAATTTTTGCATTAATTTGCATTTCCATCAGCTTTATTTTGATACGCTAAAACTTTTTCGTAAAAAATCATTGGATGGAAATGTAGTTAGTGATACAACAGCTAAGAATAAAACAAAGATTGGGATGTGTTTATCATCCACAATCACAGGGAATGGTAGAAAGGGTAAATGGAACTCTTAAGGCTAAGATCCTCAAAATCTGTGCTGACACTCAACTCAACTGGGTTGATGCCTTGCCTCTTGCATTGATGCATTACCACATGCAGACCAGTAGAATCACTAATCTAACACCGCATGAAATGCTAACAGGAAGAGCCATGCCAGTACCATACCTGAGAGGTCCTATGAAGGCCCACCTCTAGAACAGTTGCAGATGGAATTAAGGGCTTACATGAGACAACTAACTGCTACACATCAAGCCATTTATTCACATGAACAGAGCAGGGGACCCAGACAGGAAGAAGTGCCCTGTCCAATAGTTCCTGCAGACCGAGTGTACCTGAGAGTTTTTAAGAGGAGACGGAATGAACCCAGAAGGGAAGGACCTTTTAAGGTAGTAAGGGTGACCCCACCAGCAGTACAGGTAGAAGGTAGCACAACGTGGTATCATTTAAATCACTGCACTAGAGCGCCTATGCCAAGACTACCACAAGACCAGGTACATAGAGCAGAAGAGGAACAGGAAGACTCGGATGTGACTTCCCCTGAGGTTGAAAGAGAGACTGAAATCCATGACCAAGAAAGGGAAGAACAAGGGGAAGGAAGTGAAGAACAGGAAGGAGAAATTACTAATGCTGTTCATTCAAGGGCAACTGAATATGCTGAAGCAGGCGATGAAGAACAGATGCAGGAGGATGTACCGCAGACAGTGGAGACAGAACAGGAGGGTGAGAGAAGTCAGGACACTAATAGTAATGCTGATACACCTGATGCAGCAGTTGTCCCAGACCCAAGGCTTTCCAGAGAACAATCTCCAGACCCATGGAACATCAAATTTCCCACGCTCAACCCAGCCGACCTCAAGTGGTCTCCTTCACAGTTCCTATGGTCTCCATGATGACATTGAATCAACACAAGATACTCAAGTGCATAAATCTATTAAAAAGAGATCCTTTGGCCCCTCATATGACGACTGTGATCATGAGGAGCAGCTAGCAGAATCAAAGGCTGAGCATAAAGAAAACCACAAGAGTGCAATATCAGGCTACAAAACCACCACCTTCTCCATACCAGCCTATACAACCGCCGTTAACAATGATGTATGATGATACAGATTTTGAAGCTGACCCATCCTTAAGAGAAGAAAGACTGTTAGAAAATGCACATCAAAATGATTGGTTTAGATGGGCTGAATACACAGTAAGACAATCAGGAATGTCTAGTTGCGTGTTGTGCTCACCATCACCTATGAAAAAGCTTACAGTAGTCCCAAATCTATGTAACTACAGACATTGTGCGAAACATTACTCACAAAATTGCATTAAAGGAGAAAGGACACTTTTTTGCCCAGCTGAATGTCTAGCATTTCGAGGAAATCCAAAATTCAAACAATACTACAACAAGGAAGGATGGGGGTGGGTGGGGGGGGGGGGGATGACTGTCAACGTTTAAATATTCAAATAGATACAGGGGCCTGGGTAGCTCAGTGGTAAAATACGCTGGCTACCACTCCTGGAGTTCGCTAGTTCGAATCCCAGGGCATGCTGAGTGACTCCAGCCAGGTCTCCTAAGCAACCAAATTGGTCCGGTTGCTAGGGAGGGTAGAGTCACATGGGGTAACCTCCTCGTGGTCACTATAATGTGGTTTGTTCTCGGTGGGGCGCATGGTGAACTGAGCGCGGATGCCGCGGTGGATGGTGTGAAGCTTCCACACGCGCTATGTCTCCGTGGCAACGCGCTCAACAAGCCACGTGATAAGATGCATGGGTTGACTGTCTCAGACGCGGAGGCAACTGGGATTCATCCTCCGCCACCCGGACTGAGGCAAAATCACTATGCGACCACCAGAACTTTGGGAATTGGGCATTCCAAATTGGGAGAAAAGGGGGGAAAATCCCCCCCCCCAAAAAAAAATATTTGAATAGATACTAAAAAGAGAAAAGCCCTTTAACATATGTGATAGATCAAGATTTGGAATATGAGTGTTTTAATAAATCTAAAGGAGAGGTAAATATGCGAGAATTTCAAGGAAATTGTGCGGTACTTTGGCATCTAGAAGACAAAATGTTTGATCAGGAAGAAGTGTTTAAGTTTAACAGAACAATATATGCAACGGCTACAATAAAGAAAAAATTCACACTAATAGCAGCTACAAGGTGTGTGGCCAAACTCACAGGAGACTGCCTTACAAATTGTGAGAACCAGACTCTAGTTTCTCCTGTAATAAAAATATATGAGGAACAAACAGCAGCTATAGCAATTATTTTTGGATTTGTGGAGGAAGACGGTTGAGATTACCAAAGAAACTGGAAAGAAATATGTACCAGAGAGCAAGAAGTAACCATGTTAACATGGGACCCCCAAGAATCTGACGCCCAGACTGAACCAAGACCAGTTGTCCAAAACAAACACAGAATAAAGAGAGCATATAAGCCAGACCCTAATGTTTATTTAGATGCAATTGGACAACCCAGAGGAATACTGCAGGAATTTAAAGCAAGAGATGAAATAAAATCAGGCTTTGAATCTATATTTGTATGGATAACACCCAATAAGAATGCAGAATGGATTAATTACATTTATTACAATTAGCAAAGATTCATTAACTATACTGATGAAGCATTAAAATCCTTAGGAGAACAGTTAGCTGCTACAAGCAAAATGACATGTCAGAATAGAAAGGCACTGAATTGACTATTGGCAGAGAAAGGAGGTGTCTGTGTAATGTTTGGAGCTGACTGTTGTACTTATATCCCAAACAATACAGCTCCCAATGGCTCATTTACGGCAGCAATGAAGAAGTTGAAAAATTTTAGAGAGGAAGTGACTGCGAATGCAGGAAGAGACCAGCAATTTGGAAACTGGTTTGATAACCTATTTGGGATCTGGAGACAATGGCTTATTAAAGTAGGAGTAATGATAGCCACAGCATTTGCTATTTTTGTGTTGCTGTTCTGTTGTGTTGTGCCTCTTCTCAGATCAATGATGGCTAATGTGACAGCCAAACAGATGGTCAGTGAGTCTGTAAAACCTTCTGGAATTGATATCGCAGCCACTATGCACCCCATAACCATAGGTCCTGAACTGGACGAGCTGGACGAATTCTAATAACATTTTGGAAGTACACAAAAATGGTAGGGAAGGGGAGCCTTTTTATTTTTGACTTTTTGTTTTCAATTTACTGTTGTTTTTGATAGCAAGGGAGCATATTCATTGTATTTTCTTTTATAATAGAATTAGATGGTACTTTAGAATGAAAAGGGTAGAGTAGGCAGGAAGATAGAGGGTGTTATGTTTATTATTTTGGTATATACCACTTCCTGGAGTTATTACTCATTTACAGTTTGAATTTTACTCATTAAGTTCAGTTATCATTTCTTTGTAATCATTCGAATTATAATATTTAATGTTCAATCAAGCAGTGTTTGAATCATTTCTGAATGCATTATGATTAAGTAAATCACTTTACATTGAAACATATGCATGTATAAGCTTTGGGAAAACACTGGGAAGTATTAAAGAGCCAAGAGGAGATGATATGAAGCAAGGATCGACGAGCACCTCAGTGCTTAGCAGCAAGAGCAAGACTCTACTGGTAGTTTAAAAACCCGCTGTCTGCTCCAACACCTCCAGGCTACCGGAAATGTCTGTGAGTTCCACGGTGCCAGAGGAACATATCCTCATTCTGAACAATCTACTAATGTTGTTTAATCACTGAAGTATGTTAACCTACTGAAATAAGTCTAATCACTGATTTATTCTACATAACGCAAGGCTAAGACTACACGCACATGCTTTATACAAGAAGTTGATTTGTTTTGGATTAATGTTACCCCCAAGAAAGAATTTAGCTAGGGAGATAAGATCTTTTTCTCCCTCCTAGCCAAATGTGGTGGGAGATGTTTGGTCTTATTTCTACTCCGGAGTGCAGTTTCATAAGAGCAGTCATTGTTAGAGGAATGCATGATTTATGTTGGTCACTTGGTAGGAATACAATAGACTGACTTGTGAGGTTGCACTCTGGGTGAGGGCCATAGGTGTAAGACTGTGGAAAGTCTCAAAGGGGGGATATATATGGTATATTTTCAATATCAATCATAGAAATAAAAATACTAATAGAGAAACAATAGTATTATATAAGCTAGAAACCTGTACACGTGACATAACCATTGTTATAAGAAATGCACGTGTGGGACATGCTCAGCCATATACAGAGCAGAAAATAGACACTCATGATGCACAGTATAGCCATGTCGCAAAATGCTCATTATAGAAAATGACAGAAAACTCATTATGTTTTTATTACATTATTTTGTTTGTTTAGAATGTACACTTTCTAAAAATAAATGTTCTTTTTAATAGAAATGTATAAAACTGGGAGTTTGGAACTGTGAAGTCAGAACGGACAGCTGGCCTTCTCAGGTTTATTGGTTGCTCAATAAACTTTTACCTGTGACATCTGGAACCCCTGACTCTGAGAGATTTCATGCAAAAGAGGGAAAGTATCTTCAACATTCTCCACGACACAACCAGACGGGGTTACCCTAGCAACCAAGTAACAAATCACATATCTCTGCACCAGAACATCGTAGAGACTTCTGGGTTGACTTATTTCACTCAGGATGGTAAGGAGGCTTGATAAGTATCACCCTGGTAACTGCATAGCAACCAGATGGGGTTACCCTAGCAACCAAGTAACAAATCACATATCTCTGCACCAGAACATCGTAGAGACTTCCAGGTTGACATATTTCACTCAGGATGGCAAGGAGCCATGTTAAGTATCACCTTGGTAACTGCCTAGAAACTAGATGAGGTTACCCTAGCAACCAAGTAACAAATCCCATATCTCTGCACCAGAACATCGAAGAGACATCCAGGTTGACTTATTTCACTCAGGATGGAAAGGAGGCTTGATAATTATCACCCTGGTAACTGCTTAGCAACCAGATGGGGTTACCCTAGCAACCAAGTAACAAATCACATATCTCTGCACCAGAACATTGTAGACACTTCCGGTTTCATTCATTAGACTCAGGGTAGCAAGAAGCCTTTTGAGTAGCACCGTGGGAACTGCATAGCAACCAGATGAGCTATCCATCTATCTATCTATCTATCTGATAGACTGAATGGTCTTATAATATTTAAACTTTGAACTTTTAAAACTACTACTTAAACTTGTAACTACTTCAAACTTCAAACCTTCAAACTTCAAGCTTTTATAACTACTTCAAACTTTCAGGCTAAGCTTTCTCAAGCCAACATCAAAGTTTGTCTTGTCTAACTTTTTTATCTAGTTTTCAGATAAGTATTCGATCACTGATTCTTGAGATAAGGGACAAGACATGTTTTAAAACAGCATTTTTATTTATTAATACTAAAATCATTTGAAATTGATATATTTTCAGACAAAGGTCTCAGCTGACGAACCATGTAAAGGAACAGTTATTCACTTCATAACTTTCATCTTACTGCCATTTTGTCAACTCCGTCAGACAAGGATGCTATTTTAATTTGATCCATCTAACAAGAGTGTCTAGTCTTTAATTATCTAATAATGGTGTTTAGTAAAGGAGTTAAGTGATAAAATACATTCTATATGTTTTTTTTTTGTTTTTTTTTCCTGTTTTCACATTCACTCTGACGAAAAATTGAATATTTGTTTCCATCTTATCCAGGTGTTGTACACTGGATCCATTTTGTTTTGTTTTTTCCTCAGTTGAAGCTGCCTCTTTAACCTAAACTAAAATGCAAAAATGATTCCACAATTCTTAACAGAAATTATCACAATGGGAATGACGGTGCTGACATATTGAAGCTGTGACCGCAGAGACTTAAACGATGTTTGTTTAAAATATGAAAAACTTTAATAATTACCAGAACACGAGTCCTACTGTTGCATCCACCATGAGAAGGAAGTGGGAAAGGGGTACTCAGACTTATTTTATTCGGGATTATTAAAAAAATTGAGTTGATGCAAAGTGAGGACACAACTTTGATAGACAGTTTTTTAAATTTTTTTTTTTTTTAGACATTATCATTTAAAGTTTAATTTATGTATTTTTTTATATCTTACAGAAACCCTACCTTTCATTTGATTTGAATATTTATGAATTTGTTGCATTTTTAAAACACTTTGTTAGGCAGTTTAACATTGTGACCTCTTGCTGAGGATAGGTTAGGTTGCATGTTCTTCCAAGTATAGAGCATACATTTTAAATAATTCTAATGAAATTATTAAAAAATATGTAAGTAATGAATGCCCTGAATATACACATTTCCTTTAGATTAAACTTTTTCAGTATTTTATGATTATTAATTTCTTGACTTTTGTACGTAGGTACATTGTCTACTACTGATATTCTTCAAAAATGATGCTTAAAAACCATTTTATAATATAATATAATATATAATTATATATATAATATAATATAATGTTGTTGCAAACCAATATTATAATATAAATATAATATTGGTTTGCAACAACATTTACATGAGTAAAAAAAAAAAAAAAAAAAATACAAATGGGTGATCTATTCCTTCAAGAAATCTCTCTTAAATATCATATCCAATTTTCAACACAACATGTTAATGGTCTTATTTTCCTTTTTTTTATGTGGACATCAATATCAAAGTTGCAAAACATATACCAGCTCAGTTTTTATGGACCTCCTAGTGTTAAGAAATGCAATTACTTAAAGCAAGTCTGAAATGTACACTGTCTTTACCTTGTTAGCACCTTTTAAAGGTCTTTCTTGTTATGCTCTCAGCAGGACAGAATACAACATTGTAGTCATTCTTGCCATTTATCCACAAAATTGCCTTTGTGGTTCATCAAGAGACTCTCTCTCTCACAAACACACTAACATGCATCTTTTCATTTCTGCGGCCCAGGATTGCAGACTATAGGGAGGCTTTCAACTGTCCAATTATTATCATTAGGATTTGTTTCATGCTGAAATATGCCAAGGGTTTAGAAATGGGCAGACTGCTCTAGCTTGTTTCGTAGCTTGCAGCAGATCCGACATAAGAAGAATTTGGTCTGTAATCTCAGATAAGCCTTTAACTCTTATAACAGTTGAAAAGCTGTAAGTGACATTGACCACAGGTCAAATTGACCACAGAGCATCAGGATGTTTTGTTATGCTGTTTTGGACCCTGCAGAGAAGAATTTAATGTTCACTTATGGCAAATGAGGACACTTTAGCTCTAGATATCTGTGCTGTAGATTGGTGGGCACCCACACACTGCATGAGAGGACCTGTTAGAAAGTGGTTGATTGTAATGATATATCAAGATGATGTCATCAGCATATGCTTTCTGTGAAGTGGCCTCTTAACACTTACCACAGACTCAAGAGTAGAGCAAACAAACAAAGTAAGTTCTCAGGAGGAAATAGCAAATGTATGACTCTATGCCTACTTGTGTGTGTATGTCTACACTCACTGTCTGTCTGTCTCTCTCTCTCTCTCTCTCTCTCTCTCTCTCTCTCTCTCTCTCTCTCTCTCTCTCTCTCTCTCTCTCTCTCTCTCTCTCTCTGGGGAGCGTCCGGCCCTGTCTGAGGCCACAGGCCTATCGATCCATCCGTTGAGTGCTCTCCCTCTCCCGTAAAAGAGTGCCATCTCTCTTTTTCTCTCTCTTCCATCCCTGCTTCCTCTGTCACAATGTGGTGCAACTCCAAAGGGGCAAGCTAAGAGCTGAAAGGATTCTGATTTGCTCACACTTTGACCAGGAGAGAGGCCCGCTGATCAGAACTTATGATCACCTCATTCAACCTTATCACATTGGCCTTTAAAGAGCTGGCACAATGACCACAAACCCACTATGCAACAGTGCCTAGTCTGGCTGATAAAAGAGGATTAACAAGGGATGGGGAAAAAGACATTAAAGTTGAGAGGACAATTTTTTAAAGTGGGAATTTTTGGATAGCTGAAGTAAGGTGTGGAAATGTGGATGAATTTCTGTAATTTGTGTTTTAAATTTTTTTTTTTAAATAAATAAAATTTCAGGATTTTATCAGGGACCAAAGACAAAGATAAAATTGGTTGATAGTTGTACACGGATACATCATACCAAGCTGATTAAGTCTGAAATTTGGTATTTTTATAAAAATCAGCATTGGCTGATTGGCCGATTAATTGGCCATTGCCCACCCTTTTCTATAGATATTAGATTTGGCCATTGAAAAAAAAAAAAGAAACATATAATTTGACCACTATGTGGAGATGTGGAGGTTCCAGAGGTCTGGGCGCGGGTGCCAAATCATGCCCCGTCCCTGAGAAAGGAGGTCCTTCCTCAGGGGAATTCGCCAGGGAGGGGCTGTCACGAGGGGCGTGAGCTCCGAGAACCAAGTCTGGGTGGGCCAGTATGGCGCTACCAGCACGACTCGTTCTTTGTCCACCCTGACCTTGCACAAAGTCTGTGCAAGCAGGCTCACTGGGGGAAACGCATACTTGCGCAGACCCCGGGGCCAGCTGTGTGCCAACGTGTCCGTGCTGAGGGGGGCCTCAGCCAGGGAGTTCCATAGCGGGCAATGGGAGGATTTCTGGGAAGCAAACAGGTCAACCAGCTCATCGCCAAATCGACTCCAAATCAGCTGAACCACCTGGGGGTGGAGTCTCCACTCTCCCCTGAGTGTCACTTGTCGTGACAGCATGTCCGCTGCGTGATTGAGTTTGCCCGGAATGTGAGTAAGCCCGCAACGATTTCAGTCACTGCTGACTCCAAAGGAGGAGATGGTGGGCGAGTTGCGAGATGTGATGTGAGTGTAAACTGCCTTGGCGATTTATATACGCTACTGTCGCCATGTCGTCCATCTGGACCAACACATGCTTGCCCTGGATCAACGGCCAAAGCCTCCGCAGAGCCAGAAATACGTAGCAATACCACCAGCAACTCGAGGCAGTTGATATGCCAACGCAGTCAAGGTCCTGTCCAGGAGCCTGAGGCTGCCTGTTGCAAACGGCGCCCCAGCATGACTTTGACGCGTCCATCGTGACAATGACACGCCTGGACACTTGTTCTAGGGGAACCCCTGCCTGTAGAAATGCAAGGTCCATCCAAGGGCTGAACGTGCGGCGACAGATCGGCATGATAGCCATGCGATGTGTACCGCGGTGCCATGCCCATCTCGGGACTCGAGTCTGAAGCCAGTGCTGAAGGCGGTCTCATTTGCTTCAACCCAAGCGGTGTAACTGCCGCCGAGGATGCCATATGCCCCAGGAGCCACTGAAATTGTTTCAGTGTGACCGATGTTCTTCCCCTGAATGACTTCAGGCAATTCAGCACTGACTGAGAGCACTCGCTCATGAGGCACGCTGTCACAGTGACCGAGTCCAACTCCATCCTGAGAAAAGAGATGCTCTGCACCAAGGAGAGCTTGCTCTTTTCCCAGTTGACCTGAAGCCCCAATTGACTGAGGTGTCTGAGCACCAGGTCCCTGTGTGCACACAATAGATCTCGAGAGTGAGCTAGAATCAGCCAGTCGTTGAGATAATTGAGGATGCAGATGCTCACTTCCCTTAGCGACAGGGAAAGACAGAAGGGGAGGACCTTGTACTGATATGCCCGGCCCTCGAAGGCAAAGTGAAGGAGTGGTCTGTGTCGAGGCAAAATCGAGACATGAAAGTATGCATCTTTCAGGTCTACCGCCGCAAACCAATCTTGACGCTGGACACATGACAGAATGCGCTCCTGCGTCAGCATTTTGACAGGAGCCTGTGCAGGGCCTGATTCAAAGCTCGCAGGTCCAAGATTGGCCGCAACTCACCGCCTTTCTTCGGCACGATGAAGTAGGGGCTGTAAAACCCCTTCTTCATCTCGGCTGGAGGGACAGGCTCTATCGTGTCCTTCTGTAGAAGGACTGTGATTTCCGCACGCAAAACAGCGGCATCCTCGCCTCCTACCAAGGTGAAATGGATGCCGTTGAACCTGGGAGGGTGCCTGGCGAACTGAATCGCGTAGCCGAGTCAGATCATCCTGGCCAACCAGCACGACGGGTTGGAGAGCGCTAACCATGCCTCCAGACTCAGAGCAAGGGGCACCAAAGGGACAATTTCCTTTGACGTACCTGCAGATGGGGCCTCGCGGCAGGGTGAAGTAGGAGCTGCCACGTTGAGAGGCCTTGAGTCCCGAAATTGTGGCGTTAGAGCACTTACCTTGCTCCGCATACCCACACTCTCTCTTTCGCTCTCATAGTCAGATGTGAATGGAACGGCAGTGGATTTCTCAACACCGCTTGGTTCCGAAGAACAAATCTGAATGAGTGGTTGCAAGCTGGTTCCTTTTATACCCGTATGTCCGGGGTGTGGCATGCAAATTCCACTCGCCAATTCTCATTGGCCTTTTCTCAAATATCAGAGGTGTTTGGGGCTCCCCTCTCATTACATCGACACAACTTCGAGTGAGTGACAGATAGGGAACCCTATTGTTTGCGTCAGGATTTGTAGGGGTTCAAGTCCGAAGGGCTGAAACCCTATTGTATTTGTCAGGATTTGTATTATTAGGGGCAAAGCACCGAAGGTGCGTAGGCACCTATTGTGTTTGTTAGTGTTCTTTTTATTATTATTAGGGGTTCCAAACCGAAGGGCTAGAAACTCTATTGTTTTTGTATGGATTTTTATTAGGGATTCAAGCCCGAAGGGCTAGAAACCCTATTGTTTTTGCTCGGATTTGCTTTTATTAGGGTTTCAAGCCCAAAGGGCTAGAAACCCTATTGTTTTTGCTTGGATTTGCTTTTATAATAATAATAATTATTATTATTATTATTATTATTATTGTTATTATTAGGGGTTCAAGCCCGAAGGGCTGAAACCCTATTGTTTTTGCTCTGATTTGCTTTTATTATTGTTGTTGTTTTTGCTCAGATTTGCTTTTTTATTATGATTAGGGGTTCAAGCCTGAAAGGCTAGAAACCCTATTGTTTTTGTTAAGATTTCTATTATTATTAGGGGTTCAATCCTGTTTTTGTAAGGATTTTTATTATTATTATTATTAGGGGTTCAAGTTCATGCTGAGTTGAAAGCATGGTTTCAATTCTGCCCGACTAGATTTTCCGCCATTTAGAATTTTATGAAAAATCTACGTTTTCAAACTCATCCTAGGCTGTATGTCTGACGTGCATCATCTGGAGACACTCAGGACAACATTTATTAAAATAATTTTGATAGACCAAACCTTTTTTGAATGGCGTTTCAACAAATTCAATGAAGATCGTGCAAAATTGAATGAGGCTGTATCTCCACAATGCTTTGAAGTATTGTAACGAAACTTGTTATGAGTCTTAGCCATCATGCCCTGAGGTGACCTACAGCTTATTGGCGCAGTGCCCCCTACTGGTTATGAGATACAAAAAATAAATGGCTATTTTTCTTATAACTTCTGAACGGTTTGTCCTAAAATCATGAACCTGGACTCTTTAGATTCTGTGGGGCATAACGTGTCGAATGATACCAATTTAGCCTATGTTGGCCATTTTGGGTGTCGACCATTTTTAATTTTATTATAAAATGCTGTACATTTTACAAACACATTGCCCTGAAGGTGCTCAACAATTTTCAGGACAACGCTAGCTTGTGGTAAAAAAAATATAACTAAATATATAAAAATGCTAATAAACTTTTGATAATTTTAGCCTATTGTTATGATACTGGTCTTGATAGATTCCTTGGGTCAAGCCGAGTTCAACGATACCACATTTGTAATGGCCGGCCAAACTTCCTGTCGGCCATTATTCATTTAATTGAAAACCTAGTTTTGACCAACTCCTCCCACAGCGATAATCAAATTTTCACCAAATTTTGCTCAGACCATGCTAATCAAAGGTTTTTTAAGCTTGCAGTCTAAACTGAATGTAACAACACCACAAAAAAAAAAAAAAAAAAAAAACATACCACCAAATAATACCAAAAACAACTTCTTTCTTGTCATTTTCACTCATTCCACTAAATTGACTCAAATAAAAAAAATACTCTATAGCATCACCATAATTCACTCTTACTCACAAACTTGCATGTTGATTCAGTCTGATAAATCATTCAACTAAATGAATGGAATGACTCTGCTGTGTTAACCAATAGCTCTTAAAGACCATTGGTGCCTATGGTACCTACGATCAACTTACACTAACGATGCTTTTGAGAAATCACAGCCCAGAATAGTTAATAAATGAACATCTGACTCACTGCACTGCATTTATTTACTCTCAGTCATCTCTGACTTCAAAATAACAAATGTTAGGTATACTATCCCCTTAACTGTCCCTCCCCTTTATAGCATTTACCAGAAAATTACATATTCAACTTTAAATGGATGTTTCTCTTGAAGGAAAGACCTAATTTTGGTCTCTTTTTAAAGAAGACACTTGGGAGATTATTGTGCAAGTGAAATCAGTTAATTTAATTTTTTTTTTTATAGAAGTTTAAGTTTATTGAAATGAAAATGCAATGCACTAAAACTTTATTTAATTTATTTAAAAAAATATATACAAAATATATGTTGTGGCCAAAACAATTATAGAAAATTAAAGCCATATATCAAACCAAGTTCTGTCCAAAATTTCAAGTAAATAAGTTATAAAACGCCACATTTCTTAGAATTAGTGTAGACACAGTACCAAATGTGGCTACAAAATGACATCAAAGCTCCATTGTTCCAAAAGTGACACTCAGATTTAAATGCCTGTCATTCTGAAAAGCCTCTAGATGCAGTACCAAAAGTGGCCACAGGATGAAATCAGAACTCCATTGGTGCAAGCGTGAATAAAAGTAATTTCAAAATATTTTTGAAAAAATAATTTCAGAAACTCTACTCAAACCACATATGAGGACACACTATTTTATTGCAAAACATTATATAATATTAATTACAGATTATAATTATTATAATTTAATTTATAATGCATGGTTACAGTGTAAGTATTGTTAGCAGTGGAAGACAGTAATTATTCACATTTCTAACAAACATATCATTCTGCCATAAATTACATAATAGTTTGTTAACATCACTAAATCAAATAATAAATGATCCAAAGAGTCCATTTATTCACACTGATCAGTGAATGTGCATGTAGCCTGAAGCCGCCTTTTCACTGTCTCTGACATTCGCATACCACTGTCATATTTCTCTCCCTAGTGGCAGTCGTGATAAATTGTCATTTTGCTCCCAATGGATTTTGTTCATTGATGGAGAAGCTACTAAAGGTTTACCTCAGAATGACATTATTGTGTGTGATTTTGTCGAGCAGATTAATTAATATTCACTCAGTATTTATTATTAACTGTATTATTTATCATTATTACCATTTTTATAGTAAATATTATGATAATTAACAGCAACAACAACCCTAATTCAGCAAATATGAATCAGAAATTCATAGATATGATTTTTAATATGTAGGTTTTGTGTGTGCAGAAATAAATGACACAAGTACACATTTAATCACGTTTACTGTAATTCCAAAAGCTTTTTGTGATATTTGCAATGTAAACAATCATTTCTGGCTTCTACATTATTAATTGGCCAAAAGACAGAAGTAGCAGACATTTAGAAAAAAGTTTAGGACAAAATCCATTGATATTTCTCAATTCGCGCTGATAGTTTTGCTTGAATACATCACTTCCGGTCGGGCGGTCACATACAGTCTAGTCGCACGAGTTGAAACATTTTAATGAAGCCGAGACTCAAATCGGATCCGAAAATGTCGCATCTGGAGATGGTCTATCATCTAGCATTTGTCGGATGCAGTGAAAAGGTGGCTTTAGTCCTATAGCTGCTATGAGTCCAAACAAAGAATATGCGCTTCTGCCGGTTTAACGTTTATTCCTCCTCAAAACTGCATGGAACTTATTCCAAAGTACTCAAATCTAGCTATATTGTAGTGTTTTTGCATAAGATCCATTGAAATAAGTTTTATAATCAATATTTTATTGACAATAGACATTTTAATTTATGTGATGATGCAAGCAAAGGATGATCAGTAATTTTTTCCCTCAATTTTCGCTGTTTTGGATAAAATGGTCGAGTCTACTTTCAATCGTGGACATTTACCATGAACTGTATGCTCGAATTTCCTGCCATCAACCGAATGGATTATAACCAGAAGATATAAAAGGTAAGTAATACTGCTCACATGTTGCATGCTTTAAAATCCACTCTTTCAGTATTTTAATGTATTACTGTAATGACGTCATTCAGATCGCAAAACAGTGGGCATATTTCGAAGCTAGAGACTTGGAGCTTTCAAAGGATATAAGGTTTGTCCAGATTAAAGTCAAATATGAAGGTAATATAGTCGAATAAACATTAAAAAAAAAAAAAAAACTAGCTCGTCAGTATACTTACTGTCTGATTGTTCATATGACAACTAAAGAAGAAAACATTTGCAACATTTTGCAAGGAATTTATTTCAATTTTAATTTATTGTATTTAAATGTTTTATCAATTTTATTATGAAAAGGAAAAAAAGAGTTCACATCTGAGTGTGTATTTTGATAAAATAATTGAAATATGATAAGATGTATCATGCTGCATCAAGACTTATTTTGTAATCAAATCATAATGATGTTTCTATTAGTGTAATAACTTTTGATAATTTTAGTCTATTTTCATTGATAGACTCCTTGGCTGATACCAAGAACAATGTATATTACATTACAAGTGATTCTTATTCATTGTTTCTTGAGCAATTTGCCTGAATATTTTTTTCCATTCTTGTTCTTGGCCCCAATAATTGCTGCTTGCAGCTATATTTTGGGGCCAAGCACCGAAGGTGCGTAGGCACCTATTGTGTTTGTTAGTGTTCTTTTTTAAGGGCTCAAGCCTGAAGGGCTAGAAACCCTATTGTTTTTGCGCTGATTTGCTTTTATTAGGGGTTCAAGCGCTTAGCGCTGTAACCCTATAGTAATTGTTAAGATTTTGATTATTATTATTATTCCACCATAAAACTGATCAGGCAGAGCAAACCGTAAGGCCTAGAGACTTGAAACTTGGCAGATGGCAGTAGTATTGCACGCTACTCAGAAACACGGACTCAGCCAAATCGGTCAATGGGGACGCTACAGCGATCAAAAATTTGAAACTGCTCATAACTCCTAGACCGTTTGTCGTAGACTCAAGTGCTTTATACCATTGGAATCCTTGGCTCAAACCAAACAAAACGTATATCTCCTATTAATTTCCGCCTATAAAATTTTTCCACCATCTAGGATTTTTCATAAAACCTACTTTTGCGAACTAGTCCTAGGTTTTTAGTCTGAATGGGACCAAACAAGTGACAAACGATTCTATGGAGTCTCAATATCAAAAGTTATAAAAAAACATTGAAATTTTGACTCAAGCTAGCTACGGTATGCGAAAACATCAGAAGTAGGAGTGGCCAATTTGACGAAAATGGCTATAACTCTTGAAGGAAATGAGATATCTTCACCAAACTTGGCATGTAAGAGGTCAATCTTTGGTCGCCCAGAAAAGTTGGCACAGTTTTGCCACATGGTGGCACTATAATACCAAAAAAAAAACATGAAACTGGCTGTAACTATGAAACCGTTAAGCCTATTGACTTCAAAATTTGCATACATTGTCTTTGCCTCAGCTGCTATCATTGTCTATATGGACATTCACATATGTTGAAAAACATGGCCGCCATCGGCCAATGAAATTTCAGCAGCTATTACGCAAGGTTAACAATGACCGATTAGAATGAAACTTGGTGGACCTATTTGACTCTTGGTCTTAGAGGGTTGTGCAAAGTTTTAAAAAAAATTGGCCACTAGGTGGTGCGATCACAATTTTTGTAGATGTTAATGGTTGTATGTAATGCAGTGTTGTGAAAAAACACAAGTAATCTATATCACCTGATAGCTCTTCTCATTCTAAACAACTTTGCCTCAAGAAGCATTGGTGTCTGTCAAACCGTTCGGTAAATATTTCAGATAATGTGAAAAACATACTTTTGCGAACTAGTCCTAGGTTTTTCGCCCGATCGGAACCAAACCAGTGCAGAAATATACTCTGGAGTCTGATTATCAATAATTATAAAAAAAGTTGAAATTTCGACTCACAGTCGCTAAGGGGTGACAAAACGTTTGAAAAGGGCAGGCCATTTTTACTAAAATAGCTATAACGCCCGAACGAAATGAGATATTTTCACCAAACTTAGTACACATGTGTATAAGCTCAATCTGAGGTCACAGTAAATAAAAGTGGAGTTTAGCCACTTGGTGGTGCTATAACAGGGAAAAAATATGAAAACAGCTCTAACTATGCAACCGTTAGTCTTATTGAGTTGAAAATCGGCATGCAGTGTCTTTGTCCAAGGTGACATGACTTTTTTGAGGACATTGGCGTATCTCAAAAAATGTGGCCGCCATCGGCCAATGAAGTTTGAGCGCTTATTAGACAAAGTTAACGGAGGCCGATCGGCACAAAACTCAGTGGGCCTATTTGACTCCGGGCCCTAGAGGTCTGTGAGAAATTTGAAAGTAATCGGCCAATGGATGGCGCTAACGAGTTTCACGCCTCTGTAATCACGTGGTGTTTCACACATACACACAATGGCTGTGTCCCAATTCAAAGGCTGCATCCTTCAAAGGACTCGGACATCAAAGGCCACGCCTTCGAAGGCCACGAAGGTCTGACTGAGCATTGTTAATTGGGACAGTTTAGCCTATGGAGGACTGTTCTTGTCGCCTAACAACTGTGACAGCTGCTGAGTGACTGTAACGTTTGTACTGGACTTTTTTGAAAGTTATATTAAAGTGCCTGAAAACAAAACAGGGTTCACAAACTGTCTAAATATTTTCACTATGGTCCATTTCTGTATATAATAAAGAGTATAAACTATATATAATCACAGTAATTACAATTAGTAAGATATAAGTCAACATTTGAACCATTTTTAAGTTGTTGTTTTTTTGTACATTTGTATCATTATATATTTGAGTAAGCTGAAACCCAATACTTATGTTTAAAAGTGTAATTCGGCAATTTCTCTCAAAAAATTCCTGTCGTCACTGCCGCGCAATGAATTCTGGGGTAGGCAAGGCCGCGAAGGTCCATCTGTTGTATCCTTCATTTCATGGGAAATGAAGGACGCATTTGGAGGTGGCATTTGAAGGAGACTTCGAATTGGGATAGCCTTTGTAGCGCAGCAGTGACTCAATCAGCCTTCGAATGTGACCTTTGAAGGATGCAGCCTCTGAATTGGGATGCAGCTATAATTCATATTATTTGCTAGATCTCCTCATACTGAACAACTTTACCTCAAGAACCACTGCTGTCAATCAAATCATTCATTAAATATTCACGATTATGTAAAAAACCTACTTTTGTGAACTAGTCCTAGGTTTTTAGCTCAACCTCAATAAAACCAGTGCAATACAATTCTCTGGACTCTCTAGGTCAATAATTATATATAAAAAAAAGGTGAACTTTACCCTTTGGGTAGCTATAACAGTGTCATTTAGAAAATGGGCGTGGTCAAGTGGACAAATAAGCCCATAATTCCTAAATATAAACTCAGAACTTCACGAAATTAGGTGAGCACATGCGACATATGATTCTAAACAAGCATGCAGACTTTTATTGAGATCGGACCATAGGTGGCGCTATGAGCTTTAAAAAGCTTTAAAAACCATGTATTTCCTTAGTAATTGCCTGTATTGGCTGTAAATGGTCTATTCCATCTATGATCTAGGTGGTTACATGATTGCTAAATAAAACATAATACCTTTTTACACATGTGCTTAAAGGCCTTAAACCGCTTGAACCCCGTTAATTGCTGCTCACAGCTATATTTATTATTATTATTATTCTGCCTCAAAACTGATCGTGCAGACTAAACCATAAGTCATAGAGTCCTGAAACTTTCAGGCATGGTAGTACTCCAGCTGACACAAACGATGCAAAGTTTGTTCCCATTCGGCCACACAGTGGCACTACAGTGATCAAAACAATCAAAATTTGGAAAAATGCCCATAACTTTTGAACCATATGTCACACACTCAAGTGTCTTATATCTTTGGATTCCTTGGCTCAAAATGGGATTTCATTTCCATCATAAAAGTTTTTCCGCAATTTGCGATTGTTCGTAAAATCTACTTTTGTGAACTAGTCCTAGGCCGTTTGACCGATCGGAACCAAACCAGTGCAGAAAAATTAGTTGGAGTCCCAATATCATTAATTATATATATAAAAAATAGAATAGAAATATATATCCTCACGAAACTTGACATACTAATGTAGGGGATCATTCTGAGGACACACAAAAAATTTTGTGGCAAGTGACCGCTTGGTGGCGCTATCATTTTCTTTTTTTATGAGACTGTTGCACCGAATGACTTGAAATTTTGTGTGTAGCCTCTTTGTCCAGCACCCCATAAATACCTGGGAGGACATTTGCATATAAAAAAATTATGGCCATTAGCCAATTTATAATCATGTGCTTTTCAGGGAAGCTTTTGGCTAGATATATAAAGCAGAGAGAGTTTTTTTTCTACCATTCCCTCAGTGAATTCTGCTGGTGGTGAAATTTTTACCTCGACCATTGATATTAATAATGCTTTTAAAGAATTCTACCTTGATCTCTACAGTTTCACATCTTCATCTACTGATGAAGACATTAGAAATTTTGTGGAACCATTAGAACTCCCTAAACTGACAACCGAGCAAAAAAAATTATCTTGATTCTGAGATAACCTTGGAGGAGCTTGATGAGGTAATTAAGGCATTGCCTACAGGCAAGACTCCAGGGCCAGATGGCTTTGCCGCTGAATTTTTTAGATCTTATGCTACAGAATTGGCCCCAATTTTGTTAGAAGTTTATATGGAATCATTGAAGAATGGAAAGCTTCTGCCAACCATGACACAAGCTGAAAGATCCAAGTAGTGTAATAGTTACCGTCCAATTTCCCTGATCCAGCTAGATGTTAAAATTTTGTAAAAAATGTTGGCTAACCAATTAAGTTATGACATCTCTCATACATATAGATCAGGTGCGGTTTATTTGGGGCCACATCTCTTCTGATAACATTAGGCATCTCATCAATATTATGTGGTATTTCACTTGATTCTGAAAAGGCGTTTGATATGGTAGAATGGGATTATCTTTTTAAGATTTTGGAAATATACAGGTTCTGGAATTCTTTTATTGGATGGATGAAGTTACTTTATAGACACCCAGTAGCGGGGGTACAAACAAATTGATTAATTTCAGATTATTTTACTCTGGATAGGGGCACTCGGCAGGGTTGCCCTCTTTCCCAATTATTGTTCTGTCTTGCCCTAGAAACATTAGCAGCCATGATAAGAAGGGAAGATGATTTTCAGGGGTGGTGGCGGGAGGTATGGCGCACAAGCTTCTGCTTTACGCAGATGATATTTTATTATTCGTCTCCGACCCCACTAGATCTATGCCTTGCCTCCAGAGAATTATTAATTCCTTTTCTAAGTTCTCAGGATACAGAGTTAATTGGTGTAAATCCGATGCTTTGGCTCTGACAGCGTTCTGCCCAGTAACGGCTTTCCAGCCGGCCGCCTTCCAGTGGCCCAAACAGGGCATTAAGTATTTTATTCTCAGCAAATCTGTGTGATTTAGTCAGAGTTAATTTTGACCCCTTAATAAAAATGTGGGCAGGTGGGTTTTATTACATTTATCTGTGATTGGGAAGGTTAATGTTATTAAAATGAATTGTATTCCAAAATTTAACTACCTGTTACAATCTTTCCCTGTAGATGTCCCCCTCTCTTATTTCAAGCAATTTGATAGCATGGTGAAGTCCTTCATTTGGAATGGTAAACGTCCCAGATTACATTTCAGTAAGCTGCATAGGCCGATTGACAAAGGTGGACTTCGCCTACCCAGGATTTTGTTTTATTATTATGCGTTCAATCTCAGACATTTGGCTCATTGGTCACTTCCACCTGAGATAGCCCCTCCCTGGTTTTGTATTGAACAGGAAGTTCTTGCCCCTATTTTGCCACAGCAAAGCCTTTCTATCAAACTAATCGGAGAAGTTAAGTTACACCTCGTTATCTCGCATTTGCACTAGGTATGGACAAAAGTGTCCAGAGTGTTTAATTTGGACATTTATTTAAATGTTGCCTCTAGCATATGGCTGAACCCTAAATTATGTATTAATAGGTCCCCTTTCTGGTGGTCAGAGTGGATTGTGAGGGGGGTTACTACACTCATGACCTATATGAGAGGGGTGTTGAGATCTTTTTAAAATTTGGTTTAACTTTTTGGATTCTCAGATCTCAGTTCTATAGGTATTTACAGCTGTGCAACCTGCTCTGTATGCTTTTTGGGAGTAGCACCCCCCCCCCAAAATGGCAGGTGATTACTGTTTTTGGAAAAGGTAATGAGGCATCAGTGTATTACTCCCTGCTAATTCAGAGTCTTGGGGACGGAGCTTTAAGTTCTATCAAGAGATTATGGGAGAAAGATTTAAACTTGGTATTGGAGGAGGAAGCGTGGGATAGGATTCTAAAAAATGTCAAGTCTACATCTAGAGATGTAAGGGTTCGCCTTATGCAATTCAAGATTTTACATAGATTCTATTGGACCCCCTCTAGATTGTATAGGCTTGGTCTTAAAGACACACCCACCTGCTGTTAAATGTTTAATGTTAAATGTGATTCATTATATGTTGTGGTTTTTTCTTTGTGTTAAGTCTATGAATCAATAAAAATGTTAATTGGAAAAAAAATCATGTGCTTTTAGACAAGGTTAGCAATGGCCGATTGAAACAAAACTTCATGGGCTTATTCAACTCTGGGTCACAGACATCTGTATGAAATAATAATAAAAAAAATAAAAATAAATAGGCCATTGGGAGGTGCTATTTTACTAGCGCAGAAATGGCTGTATGTCTTGCAGTGTTTAACAAATACTTAAATAATTCATATAGTTAGATAGGTCTCCTCACCCTGAACAACTTTGCCTCAAGAACTATTGCTATTGCTGATAACATCATACATTTTCAAAAACCTACTTTTGCAGACTAGTCAGAGATTTTTCGTCCGATCAAAATGAAACCTGTTTATAAAGATTGTTTGGAGTCCCTACATCAATAATTATATAAAAAATTGAACTTTATGTTTTACATGCTTATAATAGACCAATGAAATCTTGTGGATGTAGCTTATTCTACTTATAATGCTATAACTCCTGAACACAATGAGCAATCTCAACCAAACTTGAGACAAATCTGTAGGGGATCAAAGTGAGGACACAAGATACATTTTCCTGGGATTGGCCACTTGGTGGCACAATAATAATAATTAAAAATCTAGAAATGTCTCTAACTATGGAACTGTTGGTTCGAATGACTTGAAATTTTGCATGCTGTGTCCAAGATGCCAACAAGATAGATGAGGACATCTGTATATTTTGATAAAACATGGCTGCCATTGACCAATCAAGTTTTAGCAGCTTTTATATAGGGTTATATAAGGCCGATCGGAACTAAACTTGGTAGGCCTATTTGTCTCTTAGCCCAAGAGGTCTGTGTAAAATTTGAAAAACATTGACCACCGGGAGGCACTATTGCATTTTACATGCATGTAAATCATTGTATATACCGCACCCATTAAACACATTATTTATACCATATTGTAGATCTCCTCATTCTGAACAACTATGCCTTAAGTACCATTGGTGTGAAACAAAACATTCAATAAATAATTGAGATTATTTTAAAAGATTACTTTTTCGAACTAGTCCTAGGCCGTTCACTGATCGGAACCAAACCAATGCAGAAAGATTCTCTGGAGTCCCAAAATGAAAAGTTATTAATTTATTATTACAATTTAATTTATTTAGTTGGTGTTGGATTGATGGGAACAGAGTGGACTTTAATTTCTTTATTTGGAAAGAATTTAAATATTAGATCAGTGTCTAACACAAACTATGAGACAGGTATACTTTTAGTCAACCTTGACCAAAAATAACCTTATTTTGATAGATTTTACACCTGTTGTTACTCTACAAATACATGACGAAAAGACATTTTGGTGGCTTTAAAAAAAAATCCTGGAAGAGTATGCCCAGACCCCCCTAAAAGAGGCTTAGCCCCCATCCATGAATCTCTAGTGATGTCCCTGCTTGCGAGTACAATTTTTAAACTTAACAAAACTTAATATTAATGCACAAAAGAACATGAATTTCATAAATTTGACAGTGCTATAACAGAAGAGATAGCTATTTTTACAACAGAATTTTCAAGCAGTTAGAAATATGGAGATAGACAGGCTGTTTTACTGTTTGTCCACCAGAGGGAGCCACAAGACAAAAAATTGTAAATGTCTGATTCCACAGAAATTCTAACATACTACAGGTGCATCTCAATAAATTAGAATGTCATGGAAAAGTTCATTTATTTCAGTAATTCAACTCAAATTGTGAAACTCGTGTATTAAATAAATTCAGTGCACACAGACTGAAGTAGTTTAAGTCTTTGGTTCTTTTAATTGTGATGATTTTGGCTCACATTTAACAAAAACCCACCAATTCACTATCTCAAATTAGAATACATCAGAAGACCAATAAAAAAAAAAAACATTTTTAGTGAATTGTTGGCCTTCTGGAAAGTATGTTCATTTACTGTATATATACTCAATACTTGGTAGGGGCTCCTTTTGCTTTAATTACTGCCTCAATTCGGCGTGGCATGGAGGTGATCAGTTGCTGAGGTGGTATGGAAGCCCAGGTTTCTTTGACAGTGGCCTTCAGCTCATCTGCATTTTTTGGTCTCTTGTTTCTCATTTTCCTCTTGACAATACCCCATAGATTCTCTGTGGGGTTCAGGTCTGGTGAGTTTGCTGGCCAGTCAAGCACACCAACACCATGGTCATTTAACCAACTTTTGGTGCTTTTGGCAGTGTGGGCAGGTGCCAAATCCTGTTGGAAAATGAAATCAGCATCTTTAAAAAGCTGGTCAGCAGAAGGAAGCATGAAGTGCTCCAAAATTTCTTGGTAAACGGGTGCAGTGACTTTGGTTTTCAAAAAACACAATGGACCAACACCAGCAGATGACATTGCACCCCAAATCATCACAGACTGTGGAAACTTAACACTGGACTTCAAGCAACTTGGGCTATGAGCTTCTCCACCCTTCCTCCAGACACTAGGACCTTGGTTTCCAAATGAAATACAAAACTTGCTCTGATCTGAAAAGAGGACTTTGGAACACTGGGCAACAGTCCAGTTCTTCTTCTCCTTAGCCCAGGTAAGATGCCTCTGACGTTGTCTGTGGTTCTGAAGTGGCTTAACAAGAGGAATACAACAACTGTAGCCAAATTCCTTGACATGTCTGTGTGTGGTGGCTCTTGATGCCTTGACCCCAGCCTCAGTCCATTCCTTGTGAAGTTCACCCAAATTCTTGAATTGATTTTGCTTGACAATCATAAGGCTGCAGTTCTCTTGGTTGGTTGTGCATCTTTTTCTTCCACACTTTTTCCCTTCCACTCAACTTTCTGTTAACATGCTTGGATACAGCACTCTGTGAACAGCCAGCTTCTTTGGCAATGAATGTTTGTGGCTTACCCTCCTTGTGAAGAGTGTCAATGATTGTCTTCTGGACAACTGTCAGATCAGCAGTCTTCCCCATGATTGTGTGGCCTAGTGAACCAAACTGAGAGACCATTTTGAAGGCTCAGGAAACCTTTGCAGGTGTTTTGAGCTGATTAGCTGATTGGCATGTCACAATATTCTAATTTTTTGAGATAGTGAATTGGTGGGTTTTTGTTAAATGTGAGCCAAAATCATCACAATTAAAAGAACCAAAGACTTAAACTACTTCAGTCTGTGTGCATTGAATTTATTTAATATACGAGTTTCACAATTTGAGTTGAATTACTGAAATAAATGAACTTTTCCACGACATTCTAATTTATTGAGATGCACCTGTATATTTTGCCACAGCTCCTGTAAATTAGATAATCTTCTGAAGTCCATTATGCTCTGCTGTCTGACTGTCATTACATTTTTGCAGGGATTACATAATGGTTAAACATTCTGCGCATTTTAATTCAGCTCATTTTTAACATGCTTAGTGATTTAACACCAATTTAACATTTAAATCTCAGTTATGGATTAACTTTAAACTTGCAGCTGAGGTCGTATAACTATAAAATTGACCTACAATTAAACATGAATAACTTTGTAAGAGAACAGTGAATATGCCGTCAGGCCTCTGAGAAACATTTATCATATTATTTATATTTATTATGGCCTGAAATCTTTGGCCTTCAGCCACAATGTATGCTTTTAAATCCAGGGTGCGAGTGCGATGGCTCATCTGGGTGTTGACGTGATTACTGCTTCCCTGTATGTGGGGAAACGGGACAAAGATGGTTCTTCCGAGAAGAAATGGGAAAACAGCGTTAATTCAGCACTTAATGAGAGCAGTTACAAACAACATTTCTTTAAGCTCTTAACCATGTTTCTATTTTTCTTAACTAAGTCTCACGTACCTCAAGTGCACATACTTATCTCTGTTCATTTCAAGTTGGACATCTTAGGAAAGTAATAATAACTTGACAATTTTTTTTTTTTTTTTTTTTTTTTTTTAAGTCAGAGTCAGATCATGCTTAACAATTCTGTGGATTCAGTGAAGAATTTGCTAGAATGACTCAAAATGAAAACTGTTTGCGAGTCTTTCTGAACAATTCATTAAATGAACTGAAGACTGATACTTTCGTGAACTGGACTGATGTGTTTATCATTGCGTGCACATCAGTTGCGGATCACACCAACGGAGCGGGTGAGTAAATGATGAGAGGGTTTTCATTTTTGGCTGAACTATTCTTTTAAAAGGCACCAATATGGTAATATGTTTCTTTTGACCAATTGTGTTCGGATTTCAACGCACTGGTAAAAAAAGATCAAATAAAAATACAGCGTGATTTATCTACTATAAAACGCTCTGTAATAAGCCTTGGTGATATTAATAGCCTGCAAATTGACACGCTGGTAAAAAAATAAATAAAAAAAGCCTGTAAATCAGCACTTTCCAGCGATGTTGGTTAAAAAGATAATGCTTTATGATGCTGAGTTCACTCCACGAACATATATAAGCTCCGAGTTGGGCTCTCTGCGTCATTATTCAGAACTGTTTGCATCCATATGACCAAAGTAAGTTCATAGTTGTTGCTTCTTCCCCGAATACAATTTAATATGGTAATATTGGGATTATAGACTGTGTATCAACCACACGCCATTTGGCTCCAAGTGAAATCCGGAATTCATTCACAAACTCACGCACACAGGCATATTTATTCGTAAAATGTCAACTAACAGCATGAAAGATGGGATTGCCCCCGTAATTGCACTAATTTTCACACCAGGGGAAAACAGCTGAAAATAATAATGGAGACAGCAGTTCGGGAGATGCAGGTGATGTTTTAATATTAAAAAAATATTTTTTGTCTGCTTCATCCAATGTTTTTCACTCCTTTTGGGCTCTCTATTCAATTGGCTGTTGTTTATTGTGATCTCTCGCTTGTCGGCATGAGTGTGCACACCTGATGTCTAGTCAGACAAATATCAAGCAGGTGATACTTATACTAGCAGAGAAAACAGATGGACCAGCGCATACAAGATGCTTGATAGCAGGGATGCTGCAGACTTTTAAGACCTTTTTCAAGACCTGAACAAATAAAATTGATACTGTCTCCCCATGGAAAAACAAACCCACACAATCTCAAAATAAATCATGTATCACAGACTCTTACTTAAACAGGCAGGGGCACACATTCAACATAGCCTTAACGTTGCTTATCAGAAAAACAGGTTAGGCTATATGCAAGTTTTAAATACTTAAGACACTTTTACCACATATAGATCACATTAAAATTGGTTTATGTACCATTATGTAAATAAATACAAATTAGAGGTCGACAGATATTGGATTTTGCTGATTCGATAGTGTTAAGAGAAAAACAATCTGCAAATAGTTTTTCAAATTAGTGGCCTATATTAAATGTTCTTCATCTTTCCTTCCTGTGATGGGGAGGGCCAGACAGAGGCTAAAATTGTCCAAATTGAATTAAATTCCAGATGCATTTTAGGGTTCAGCCAAACTACAAATAACTAGGGATAAAAGATAAAATAAAAAGATTTGATTCATAGTGCAGAACTTTTAACTTTAAAGGCTGAAATACACCGGGGACTCTTCTTTTGAAATGTTTGTGCTTCACTGCTTCCAGCTGCTCATTCAAACAGATTGTGCATGTGCACTTCAACAATGATCTACAGCGTATTACAATATAAACAGTTAAAAGTAAACATTGTTATATTTCATCAACACTATCATCGTCAACAGTTGATCATTAGTGATCACTTGTCATAAATTTCTGATATGTCCTAATGATTATGAACTGTTTTGCAACAGCTGGAAACACTCACAAGCTCCCACATGCTTGGAGAAAATATAGTGCTGTGTTACAGTACACAGCGCATGCAATTATTTAAATAAATCGTATACTTTTGAAGTTTGATTAGGTCATATCACGATTCCTGTCTTTCCACCTCCAAATTTAAGACCTCTTTAAATGATAATTAAGAGTTTTGTTGTATCATTTAAGATATTTAAGAGTTAATCTCTCCTTAAATTTGGGAAAACGTAAAGACATTAAGACTTTTTAAGGATCCGCAGGAACCATGGATAGATCTTTTTTAAATAATAATCCCACTATTTGTGCCACTTTACCATCACCCATGGTGAAGATAGGAGAAGCTGCCATGATAGCACACATAAATCACCCAGACATTTATTTGATGTGTGTGTTTACATCTGGAAGACATATTTCTTAGGTTGTTTGCTCATCTGCAATATGTTTATAAGACATATATAAATAACTGTGTCTCGGATGTCAATAAGACATTAAGCAGATGTCTTTGAGACGTTTATGATTTAGAAGTTTATAAATCTGATATTTTTAAGATGTTTAGCAGATGTTAATTAGATTGTGATGCTTTCCAGAGGAAAATATCTAAAACAGACATCTCTGAGATGTACGTGTGCTATCTGGGTGACATCTGCACTCTCACAGAAGAAGATAATTCATGGACCAGCAACCTCTAGATATAGTTAAAATAAAACTGAAAAGGCAGATAGATTTATTCTAATTAATAATGTAATTCTATTAAATTAAAATGATTAACAATGCTTTAAACATATAAAAGTAATTTAATATTATCAGGTGAATTCTTTAATTTAATAGTATTGAGTGTTTTGAAAAAAAACTAATGTTTATTTTCTGTCATTTATTTTATTGTGCTTTAAAGTGTTTATCACTTTTTATGATGATAATACTGCCATACTAGGTCCCACAGTAATAGTTTAGCATTATGCAATGTTCTACTGGGCTCCAAAAATTGAGTCGTGAACCTTGTTCAATGGCAAAACAAATTTTAAGTAATAAATATATAAAGGTAAATAATGCCTTTTATTAGGCTACTATGTGTAATTGTATATAAAATATAAACACAAATGTGCATATAAGTGAAAATTACTAGATCTCTTAGGGTCTATAAAGGTCTTAGATCACATCTAATATTCACAACATGTGCTTTGTGGAGTTTGTTGTCTACTGATTTTATTTATTTATTTTGGAAATAATATTTTTTCAATGATTTGTCCACAAAATTATCCAAAATACTTTAAACATCAGCACAATCCATTGAAGAAACTGTTAGTTTGTCCATCACACTCTCATTTTCATCCCGTCAAAAACAAATATGGTGCTACTGTAGAATAAGGTCCATGTGTTCTTCGCTCCAGACCATTGCTGCTAAATTATATTATATTATGACCATCATGCAATGAAATGCCTTTATAATCAAACATCAAAGATATCAAGTAGAAATATCCCACATCCAAGTTTCATGTAACACAACATAATAACCAGACTTTCATTCTGATGACAGTTACATCATGGCAACCAAAAAATACAATTCCTGCATTCTGTGACAATACCAGTCCATTATCTTGACATACAAGGAACTTTGTACAACAGTACTTTTGTCTATTGTTAACCAGTTAATTTTTGCATTTCATGATGATTTGTATGCACTTAAAGGCCCTAAGCGGCTTGAACTCCGATAATTGCTGCTTGCAGCTATATTTAGGGGTCCAAGCACAGAAGGTGCAGGAACCCTATTGTTTTCGTACTGATTTTCTGTTTATTATTGTTAGGGCTGAAACCCTATTGTAATTGTAAGGATTTTTAGGGGTCAAAGCACCGAAGGTGCAGGAACCCTATTGTATTTGTTCCGATTTTCTTATTATTTTTTAGGGTTTCAAGCGCTTAGCGCTGAAACACTATTGAAATTGTTAAGATTATTATTATTATTATTATTATTATTATTATTATTATTAGGGGTTCAAGCGCTTAGCGCTGAAATACTATTGTAATTCTTACGATTTTTATTAAGGGTTCAAGCTCTTAGCACTGAAACCCTATTGAAATTGTTACAATATTTATTAGGGGTTCAAGCGCTTAGTGCTGAAACCCTATTGAAATTGTTCAGATTTTTATTAGGGGTTCAAGCGCTTAGAGCTGAAACCCTATTGTAATTGTTAAGATCTTTAGGGGTTCAAGCCCAAAGGGCTGAAACCCTATAGTAATTGTTACGATTTTTATTAGGGGTTCAAGCGCTTAGCGCTGAAACCCTATTGTAATTGTTAAGATTTTTATTATTATTAGGGGTTCAATTGCTTAGCGCTGAAACCCTATTGAAATTGTTATAATTTTAGGGGTTCAAGTGCTTAACGCTGAAATCCTATTGTAATTGTTAAGATTTTAAGGCGTTCAATTTCTTAGTGCTGAAACCCTATTGTAATTGTTAAGATAATTATTATTATTATTATTATTATTATTATAAGGGGTTCAAGCGCTTAGCGCTGAAACCCTATTGAAATTGTTACGATTATTATTATTATTATTATTATTAGGGGTTCAAGCGCTTTGTACTGAAACACTATTGTAATTGTTAAGTTTTTTTATTATTATTAGGGGTTCAATTGTTTAGCGCTAAAACCCTATTGTAATAGTTATGATTTTTAGGGGTTCAAGCGCTTAACGCTGAAACCCTATTGTAATTGTTAAGATTTTTAGGGGTTCAAGCCCGAAGTGCTGAAACCCTATTGTATTTGTTAAGATTATTATTATTATTATTATTAGGGGTTCAAGCGATTAGCGCTGAAACCCTATTGAAATTGTTACGATTTTTATTATTATTATTAGGGTTCAAGCACTTTGTACTGAAACACTATTGTAATTGTTACGTTTTTTATTATTATTAGGGGTTCAAGCGCTTAGCGCTGAAACCCTATTGTAATAGTATTGATTTTTATTAGGGGTTCAAGTGCTTAGCGCTGGAACCCTATTGTAATTGTTACGTTTTTTATTATTATTAGGGGTTCAAGCACTTAGCGCTGAAACCCTTTTGAAATTGTTACGATTTTTATTAGGGGTTCAAGCGCATAGCGCTGAAAGCCTATTGTAATTGTAAAGATTTTTATTATTATTATTATTAGGGGTTCAAGCGCTTAGCGCTGAAACCCTATTGAAATTGTTAAGATTATTGTTATTATTATTATTATTATTAGGGGTTCAAGCACTTAGCGCTGAAACACTATTGTAATCATTACGTTTTTTAGTATTATAAGGGGTTCAAGCGATTAGTGCTGAAACCCTATTGTAATTGTTAAGATTTTTATTAGGGGTTCAAGCACTTAGCGCTGACATCATTGTCTATATGGACATTCACGTATGTTGAGAAACATGGCCGCCATCGGCCAATCTAATTTCAGCAGCTATTACACAAGGTTAATAATGACCGATCTGAACAAAACTTGGTGGACCTATTTGAATCTTGGTCTGTGAGGGTTGTGCAAAGTTTAAAAAAAAATCGACCACTAGGTGGTGCTATCACGATTTTTGTAGGTGTTAATGGTTGTATATAATGCATTGTTGTGAATGTAATCTATATCACCGTATAGCTCTTCTCATTCTAAACAACTTTGCCTCAAGAAGCATTGGTGTCTGTCAAACCGTTCGGTAAATATTTCAGATAATGTTAAAAACCTACTTTTGCGAACTAGTCCTAGGTTTGTCGCCCGATCGGAAGCAAACCAGTGCAGAAATATACTCTGGAGTCTGATTATCAATAATTATAAAAAAAAAAGTTGACATTTCGACTCACGGTCGCTAAGAGGTGCCAAAACTTTCAAAGAGGGTGGTCCATTTTTACTAAAATGGCTATAAAGCCTGAATGAAATGAGATATTTTCACCAAACTCAGTACACATGTGTATGAGCTCAATCTGAGGTCACAGTAAAGCAAGCGCAGAGTTTAGCCACTTGCTGGTACTATAACAGGAAAAAAACTTGAAAACAGCTCTAACTATGCAACCATTAGTCTGATTGAGTTGAAAATCAGCATACAGTGTCTTTGTCCAAGGTGCCATGACTGTCTATGAGGACACTGGCATATCTCAGAAAATATGGCCGCCATCGGCCAATGAATTTTGAGCACCTATTAGACAAGGTTAACGGAGGCCGATTGGCACAAAACTCGGTGGGCCTGTTCGACTCCTGGCCCTAGAGGTCTGTGGATGGTGCTAACGAGTTTTACGCCTCTGTAATCACGTGCTGTTTCACACATACACACAATGGCTGCATCCCAATTCAAAGGCTGCATCCTTGGAAGGAATCAGACTTCAAAGGCCATGCCTTCGAAGGCCGTGAAGTTTGGATTGAGCATTGTTAATTGGGACAGTCTAGCCTACGGAGGACTGTTCTTGTCGCCTAACAACTGTGACAGCTGCCGAGTGACTGTAACGTTTGTACTGGACTTTTTTGAAAGTTATATTAAACTGTCTGAAAACAAAACAGGGTTCACAAACTGTCTAAATATTTTCACCATGGTCCATTTCTGTATATAATAAAGAGTATAAACTATATATAATCACATCTTAGTAAGATAAGTCAACATTTGAACCACTTTAAAGTTTTTCTTTTCTTTTTTTTTTTTTTTTTACATTTGTATCATTAGATATTTGAGTAAGTTGAAACCCAATACTTATGTTTAAAAGTGTAATTCGGCAATTTCTTTCAAAAAAATCCTGTCGTCACTGGTGCGCAGTGAATTCTGGGGTAGGCAAGGCCTGTATCCTTCATTTCATGGGAAATGAAGGATGCATTTGGAGGCCGAATTTGAAGAAGCCTTCGAATTGGGACAGCCTTCATTGCGCAGCAGTGACGCAATCGGCCTTCGAATGCGACCTTTGAAGGATGCAGCCTCTGAATTGGGATGCAGCTATAATTCATATCATTTGTTAGATCTCCTCATACTGAACAACTTTGCCTCAAGAACCACTGCTGTCAATCAAATCGTTCATTAAATATTCACGATTATGTAAAAAACCTACTTTTGTGAACTAGTTCTAGGTTTTTCTCTCAACCTCAATAAAACCAATGCAGTACAATTCTCTGGACTCTCTAGGTCAATAATTATCAACATAAAAAATGTTGAACGTTACCCTTTGGGTAGCTATAACAGTGTCATTTAGAAAATGGGCATGGTCAAGTGTACAAATAAGCCCATAATTCCTAAACAAAAACTCAGAACTTCATGAAATTAGGAGAGCACATGCGACATATGATTCTAAACAAACATGCAGACTTTTCTGGAGATTGGACCATAGGTGGCGCTATGAGCTTTAAAAAGCTTTAAAAACCATGTATGTCATTAGTAAATTGCCTGTATTGACTGTAAATGGTCTATTCCATCTATGATCTAGGTGGTTACATGCTTGCTAAATAAAACATAATACCTTTTTACGCATGTGCTTAAAGGCCTTAAAACGCTTGATCCCCGTTAATTGCTGCTCACAACTATATTTACTATTATTATTATTATTATTCCACCATAAAACTGATCGGGCAGAGCAAACCATAAGGGCTAGAAACAAAATTATTTTTTCCTCTGATTCCTTGCATCATGCTTAAGAGTTTTCCCCCTTGACAGAATTTTGCTCCGCCCCTTCGTTTTCCCGCTATTTTGGATTGTTTGAAAAAAATTCTAAATGATCTCCTCTAGGCTGTTTGCCTGATCGGAACCAAACCAGTGCAGAATGATTCAGCAGAGTCCCAATATGAAACGTTATCAAAGGAATTTTGAAATTCTGATTTATCTTCAAACGGTACGCCAAAACGTTCATAATGGGTGTGGTAACTTTTACTAAAATGGTTATAACTCTTGAACAGATTGAGATATTATCACCAAATGTGGTACACTTATGTATGAGGTCATTCTGAGGACACACACAAATATTACGCACCTCTGCCTCTTGGTGGCGCTATAATGGTTAAAAACAATCTAACTATGGAACCGTTGGTCCAATCGAAATTTTGCATGCACTGTCTTTGTCCAAGGTGCCATCAAGGTCTATGAGCACAGTCACATATCTTTAAAAACATGGCTGCCAGCAGCCAATCAGTTTTCAGCAGCTAATAACATCAAATCTGAATGGCCAGCCATTACGAAACTTAAGATATTCATACACAGTGTCAAAATGAGGCTGTGTACCAAGTTTTGTGAGAATCGGCCACAAGGTGGCGCTATAACAAAAAACATTTACGTTTTTGCTAATTACTCCGCATCCGAGCACATTAAAATCAAAATGCTTTTTACCTCTAAATCCTTGCGTCAAATCCTACAAAATATTTATCTCCGTTTTATTTCATTTTATAAAATGTTTCTGCCATTCTAATTTACTGAAAACCCTACTTTTTCGAACTCCTTCTAGGGCGTTAATCAGATCTTCACCAAAATTCACCAGGTCAGCGCTAAACCATGCAGGCAAAAAGTTATCAAAAGAATTTTGATCCATTAAATCGTCTAGAAGATACAATCCGATATATTTGACAAGTGTGGCACAGTATGACAGTATTCCTGTATCTTGTGTGCACAAATGCCAAACTTCACAAAACTGTGTAAATATGGAAAACAGGACATTCTGAGGAATCATACTAAATTTCATGGATTTATAATTAACGGGGGGGCTAACAGCAAATTTTAAATAATCAGCCAGTTATCTGACCAATGAAAGCTGTAATACAATTTTTTGTCCACCAGAGGTAGCCACAGGATAAGAAATCATTTTAAGTCTAAGTCTTTCATGAGTGTATGGATGCATATACATTTATTTGAAGAAACGTGGTACACTGACAATGTCTTCTGACTTTATAATGTTAGTTTGCAAATAAATCTGTGATTTCCAAAATGATTATAGATAATCAAATGTCACCTTAATTTTTACATATCCTAAAAATATTGAAAACATATTTGTCAAGTTGCCAGACATGATTAACTGTCACATTGTTTAGGGATATGTTTACATATGTCTGGAATTATATTATGTGTTTATTTTTCCATTATCCACGTTTCTGTCTCGCGTCATTTCTATATAGCTGTGTCTAAAAACTGTAAAACGCTGCCTTAAAACCAGCCCAAATGTGCCCCATAGGCATACTATGGCAAGGCTCTTGCCCATGAAAACAATTGTTTCCTACTATGACAAGACAATTAATTTTGTGGGATCATATCTCCCAATCAGAATGTCGTAGAGGCTCATTTCACTTGAGCTACTAATCAGTCTTTAAGTATCATCTTGGAAATGGCCCTAGCAACCACCCCCATAGATTTCCATTCAAAATGGCTCAGAAGGGTATCTTCAGAACAGAATTTTGTAGACACTTGGCAATTGGATCTTTTAAGTCAGGTTAGTAATCAGCCAATAAGAATCTCTCTGGTCACTGGCTAGCCATGCCCTAGCAACCAGCCCTATTGACTTCCTTTAAAAATGGCTGAGAGTGATATCTTTGTATCAGAATGTCCTAGAGAAATGAGAGTTGGCTTATTTTACTAGTATCATCATATAAACTACTTGGCCACTCCCTAGCAACCATTTAGAACCCTAGCAACCACAATCCATTGACTTCCATTCAAACAGGCTGATATCTTTGGATCAGAATATCCTAGAGAAATGACAGTTTGCTTGTTTTACTTGGGTGAGCAATCAGACTTCAGGTATCATCATAGACAATACTTAGCCATGCCCTAGCAACCATTTAGAGCACCTTAGCAACCAAACCCCATTGACTTCCATTCAAAAGGTCTGACAGGAATATCTTTGGATCAGAATGTCCTAGAGAAATGACAGTTGGCTTGTTTTACTTGGGTGAGCCAAAGTAACCAAACCCCATTGACTTCCATTCTAAATGCTTAGATGGGCATCTCAGGATCAGAATGTCATAGTGACATCCGGTTTCATTCATTTGTCTCAGGGTAGCAAAGCGGCTTTTGAGTATCACCTTGGTAGCTGCCTAGCAACCAGATGTGGTTACCCTAGCAAACAAGTAATAAATCACATTTCTCTGCACCAGAACATCATGCAGACGTCCGGCTTTATTAATTTTACTCAGGGTAGCAAGGAGCCTTTTGAGTATCACCTTGGTAACTGCCTAGCAACCAGATGGGGTTACCTTAGCAACCAAGTAACAAATCACATATCTCTTCACCAGAAGATCGTAGAGATTTCTGGTTTCCTTCACTGGACTCAGGGTAGCAAGGAGCCTTTTGAGTATCACCTTGGTAACTGCCTAGCAACCAGATGGGGTTACCCTAGCAACCAAGTAACAAATCTCATATCTCTGCACCAGAACATCGTAGACACTTCCGGTTTCTTTCATTTGACTCAGGGTAACAAGGAACCTTTGGAGTATCACCTTGGCAACTGGCTAGCAACCAGAGGCAGTTACCCTAGCAACCAGGTAACAAATCACATATCTCTGCACCAGAACAACATAGAGATTTCTGGTTTCGTTCATTTGACACAGGATAGCAAGGAGCCTTTTGAGTATTACCTTGGTAACTGCCTAGAAACCAGATGGGATTACCCAAGCAACCAATCACATTTCTCTGCACCAGAACATCGTACAGACTTCCGGTTTCTTTCATTTGACTCAGGGTAGCAAGGAGCCTTTTGAGTATCACCTTGGTAACTGCCTAGCAACCAGATGGGGTTACCCTAGCAACCAAGTAACAAATAAATTTTTTCCCAATTTTCAACAAATTTAGTTTAGGCAGGATCTATTCTGTCAATTTGTATTATTTGTCATCCAAAATAATTATGATTATTTTGGTTATTTCTTCACATGTGCTTGGACCCTGATGATTGCCGCTTGCGGCTATATTTATTATTATTATTATTATTATTATTATTCTGTATATGGTTCCTATGGGAGCCCATAGAACCGTTTACGGGAAAGTTATGAAATTTTGCACACAGGTAGAGGATAGTCTGAAGTGCTACCAAAGCAAATTTGGATTCTTTATCTCAAACCCTGTAGTACCACCAACAGTTCAACGTTTCACTCATGTTTATGCTAATAACTTTTGAACCGTAAGTCCTAGAGACAAAATTCTGATTCCTGAGCTCATGACTAGATTTACTGCCATTTTGAATTTTCAGAAAAAACCTACTTTTTCGAACTTGTTCTAGGCCGTAAGTCTGATTTGCACGAAAATTGACATGAGTCATCTGGAGACACTCAAGACAAAAAAAATATAAAAATAATTTTGATAGACCAAACCATTTTTGAATGGCGCTTCAACAAATTCAACAAATTACATGCAAAATTGAATTTGAGGCTGTATCTCCACAATGCTTTGACAGATTGTGACAAAACTTGGTATGTGTCATAGCCATCATGCCCTGAGGTGACCTGCAGCATTCTGGCGCATTCCCCACTATGGGTCAGGAGAATCTGTGGGGCATACTGTGTCGAATGATACCAATTTTGCCTATGTTGGCCATTTTGGGCATCAGCCATTTTGAACTTTGTTGTAAAATGCTGTATTTTACAAACACTTTGGTGTATCATTATGAAACTCGATGTGTCATCGGTGCAATGCCCTGAAGGTGCTTAACAAGTTTCATGACAGCGCCACCTTGTGGTCAAAAAATATTACGAAATATATAGATATGCTAATAACTTTGTTAACTTTAGCCTATTGTTATGACTCTGGTCTTGATATCTTCCTTGGGTCAAGCCAAGTTTAACGATACCACATTTGTCATGGTCGGCCAAACTTCCTGTCGGTCATTATTAATTTAATTGAAAACATACTTTTTCGAACTCCCACTAGATGGTTGATCTGATTTTCACTAAATTTTGCTCAGATCATCTTCAGACCATGCTAATCAAAATGTTTTGTGAGCTTGCAGTCTAAACTGAATGTAATACCCCCCCCCCCCCAAAAAAAAAAAAAAAAAAAACATGTACCACCAAATAATACCAAAAACAAATTCTTTCTTGTCATTTTCACTCATTCCACTAAATTTACTCAAATTAAAAAATTACTCTATAGCATCACCTCTATAGCATCACCATAATTCACTCTTACAAACTTGCATGTTGATTCGGTCTGATAAATCATTCAACTAAATGAATGGAATCACTCAGTGCTGTGTTAACCAAAAGCACTGTTAGCCCAAGTTGCTCTTAAAGACCATTGGTGACTATGGTACCTACGATCAACTTACACTAATGATGCTTTTGAAAAACACAGCCCAGAACAGTTACTAAATGAATATCTGACTCACTGCACTGTATTTTTTTTTTTACTCTCAGTCATCTCTGACTTCAAAATCCTCTTTGACCTCTTTGACACGTTTGTGTTTAGTTGTCAGGTAATCGTCACTGAATTTCGAATGAACTGAAAAGTCACATAATGCGTGATCACCATCGATCATTGTTTTCATGATCGATCATTGCTGCCACATCCGAGTACTCCCAGTACTGGAGCCCATCCCTATTAGCTGCTATGAGTCCAAACACAGAATATGCACTCCTGCCGGTTTGGCGTTTATTACTCCAAAAATCTGTGTGGAACTTATTCCAAAGTACATAAATCTAGCTAGATTGTACTGTTTTTGCATAGATCCATTGAAAGAAGCAGCTAAAATGTTAGATTTTGGCTCCGATCGGTCATCAGAAATGAAAGAAAGCTCAGAGCGTAATGGTCAGAGGTGGGTAGAAATGCACTACATTTACTCAGTTACATTCACTTGAGTAACGTTTTGGGAACAAATGTACTTTTAGAGTAGGTTTAAAAGTGGGTACTTTTTACTCCCACTCAAGTAAATTTCTAATGAAATTTTTGTACTTTTACTTCGTTACAATGGGCAGCATTCCTGCCATTACATTACTGGGTTTAATTTTAATTAATGCGTAATTTATTGAGAGATTATTGAATGGGACTTTTACGACAGCGGAAGTTCACACGGCTGTGCGCACTGTCACAGATTGTCACTCAAGCTGAGTCCATCACTGCTGCAGCATCATGCTCTTCTTACTAAGTGAAACACTTTCTTCGCTCTGCACAGTAAAAAAAAAGAATAGTTTCGTCAAGCAATGCCTTTATTTAACACCAAGTCAAGCGGATATTTCAAATTTAAAATTGCAGCTCCAACTTAAGGCAGCACGTTGAGGTAAGTTTTGGTTCTAATGATAACGTTGGCTTTTCTGTGACATGGTGATGGTCATTTTCAGGGTGATTCTGTAAATATGGGCACTTGTGACATCAGTTTTTAAGTGCACATTTTTAAATCTGCAGCAATATATCAGTGCCCTTTGTCCTGCATGAATGTCATAAGCAGTATTTACGCATTTACCCTGTGCCCTCGTGGGGATACTGGAAACTATTGCAGCTCCTTTGGGT
Source organism: Myxocyprinus asiaticus (assembly GCF_019703515.2). Lineage (NCBI taxonomy): Eukaryota > Metazoa > Chordata > Actinopteri > Cypriniformes > Catostomidae > Myxocyprinus > Myxocyprinus asiaticus. The sequence continues at coordinate 18,484,112 of NC_059370.1, read as the reverse complement.
GGATTAACTGTATAAATCCATGTAAAAATCCACATTAAGTGTAAACGCCTTTTGCTCTGCTGGTCGCGTAATTGACAATTGGAGCGCGAACAGACAGCATTTCACAGGCTGCCTACTCTGCGTTTAGGGAGCGGCGGTACTGCTGTACAGAACTAATGATCTAAATTCTTTTGACACTGAAAACTGTAACTACACTGAACTAACAACTATAAGATATGAAATAGCAAAAGTAGGCATTAATAAAACATGATCTTGCTTTGGTTTATATTTCCCTGTTGGACATTGTTCACGTTTTCCAAACCTCTCTTCTTCTTGATAAATTCATCCAGCTCTAACAAGAGCCCTTAAAGGGATAGTTAACCCAAAAATGAAAATTCTCTTATAATTTACTAATCCCTTATGCCATCCCAGATGTGTATGACTTCCTTTCTTCTGCAGAACACATATAAAGATTTTTAGAAGAATTTCTCAGCTCTTTTAGTCCATAAAGTGAAAGTGAATGGGTGTCAACATTTTAAAGCTAAAAAAAAAAAAAAACAAAAAAAAAAAAAAAACACATAACTCAGCATAAAAGTAATCCATAAAACTGGTTAAATCCATATCTTTAGAAGCGATGTGATATGAGAATGTGTGGATGAGAAACAGATCACTTTCACATTCTTCTTCTTGTGTTTTTGTTGATTCACATTCTTCTCTGCATATCACCCCTAGCTCGGCTGGGAGAAGAACTTCTAGCAAAAAATGACTTAAATATTGATGTATTTCTCACCCACACCTATCATATCACTTCTGAAGATATGGATTTAACCACTGGAGTCGTATGGATTATTTTATGGTGCCTGAATTTGCTTTTGGAGCATACAAATTTTGACTGACCTACAGAGCTGAAATATTCTTATGCTGCCACCCCCAAGCTTCATGGTTGGGATGGTGTTCTTCGGCTTGCAAAGCTCACCCTTTTTCCTCCAAACATAACAATGGTCATTATGAACAAACAGTTCAATTTTTGTTTCATCAGACCAGAAGACATTTCTCCAAAAAGTAAGATCTTTGTCCCCATGTGCACTTGCAAACTGTAGTCTGGCTTTTTATGGTGGTTTTGGAGCAGTCGCTTCTTCCTTGCTGAGTAGCCTTTCAGGTTATGTAAATATAAGACTCATTTTACTGCGGCTATAGATATCTACCTGTTTCCACCAGCATCTTCACAAGGTCCTTTGCTGTTGTTCTGGGATTGATGTGCACTTTTCGCACCAAACTACGTTCATCTCTAGGAGACAGAATGCGTCTCTTTCCTGAGCGGTATGAAGGCTGCATGGTCCCATGGTGTTTATACTTGCATACTATTGTTTGAACAGATGAACGTGGTATCTTTAGGCGTTTGAAAATTGCTCCCAAGGATGAACCAGACTTGTGGAGGCTTGATTTCTTTTGATTTTCCCATGATGTCAAGCAAAGAGGCACTGAGTTTGAAGGTAGGTCTTAAAATACATCCACAGGTACACCTCCAATTGACTCCAATTAGCCTATCAGAAGCTAATTGGCTAATTGCGTAAAGGCTTGACATCATTTTCTGGAATTTTCCAAGCTGCTTAAAGGCACAGTTACCTTAGTGTATGTAAACTTCTGACCCACTGTCTGTAAATAATTGGTGGAAAAATTACTTGTGTCATGCACAAAGTAGATGTCCTAAACAACTTGCCAAAACTATAGTTTGCTAATATGAAATCTGTGGAGTGGTTAAAAAATGAGGTTTAATGACTTCAGCCAAAGTGTATGTAAACTTCTGACTTCAACTGTAAAAAATGCTAAAAAAGCATATATGGGACAATGCCAGTTAACGGGCTTAACTAGCTATTCAGTATACTTACTGTCTGATTGTTCATATGACAACTAAAGAAGAAAACATTTGCAAAATTCTGTAAGGAATTTATATAATTTTAATTTATTGTATTTAAATGTTTTATCAATTTATTATTAAATGAAAAATAGTTCACATCTATCTGTGTGTATTTAGATAAAATAATTGAATTACGATAAGGTGTATCATGCTGCACCAAGGCTTATTTTGTAATCAAATCATAATGATGTTTCTAAAAATGCTAATAACTTTTGATAATTTTATCAAATGTCATTAATAGACTCTTTGGCTATGCCAAGAACAATGTATATTACATTACAAGTGATTTTATTCATTGCTTTTCGAGTAGTTTGCCTAAAATCTTCACAAAAATGGAATTTTCACTAATTTTTGCCATTCCTGTGCTTGGCCCCGATAATTGCTGCTTGCAGCTATATTTACTATTATTAATATTCTGTAATATGGCAGCTCATATTTATATCCACAGTAAAATGAGTCCTATATCGACATAACCTGAAAGGCTACTCAGCAATGACGAAGCCACTGCTCCAAAACCACCATAAAAAAGCCAGACTTCACGGAAAGTTTTGAAATTTTGTACACATGTGGAGGACAGTCTGAAGTGATACCACAGCAAATCTGGAGTATTTATCTCAAACCTTATAGCACCAAAACAGTCCAAAATTTCATGTTTATGCTAATATCTTTTGAAGTGTAAGTTCTAAAGACAAAATTATTTTTCACCCTGATTCCTGAGCTCATGCCAAGTCAAAATCATACCATGGTT